>NC_134354.1:559907637-560145137 GCF_048569485.1 Anomaloglossus baeobatrachus | reverse complement strand
TTTACGTCCCGCTCATCTCCGCCCCTCCGCTTCTATTGGCCGCCTGCCGTGTGACATCGCTGTGACGCCGCACAACCCGCCCCCTTAGGAAGGAGGCGGGTCGCTGGCCAGAGCGACGTCGCAGGGCAGGTAAGTCCATGTGAAGCTGCCGTAGCGATAATGTTCGCTACGGCAGCTATCACAAGATATCGCTGCTGCGACGGGGGCGGGGACTATCGCGCTTGGCATCGCAAGCATCGGCTTGCGATTTCGTAGTGTGCAAAGTACCCCTTAGGCAACTCTTTCACCCGGAGCCCAGAAAAAGCCTGGATGCAATTGAAAGTGCGATCCTCGAACGGGGGCCCGGTGCCAGTGCTGTCACCGGGACCCCGTCTCACAGACCCTATAGCGGTTGCGTGGCCTGCCACCATTGGCAGTACGCCACCTTGCTGACTGTGAGCGGGCCCCCCGAAGGTCCAGGGCCCCGGCACTGGCCTGGGTGTTCTGTGTGCTGACACCGGTCCTGCAGATAGGTCCAGAAATATTTAGACAGTGATCGAATCTTCGTCGTGTGGGTTCTGCATGCCACTATTTATTATTTAAAATGAAACAACTGAGATACAACTAAGGTCGGCGTCACACTTGCGATTGAAAAATCGGTCCGATTCTCATGCCGGAGAGTAGGACGATTTTTTTCTCACTTTTCATCCGTGTGCTGTCAGTGTGCAATCCATTTTTTTCCTCAGCAGCTGTTACTCATTTACAGTCATGTACACGAGCATTTACAGTGTTCTGTGCTACATAATAGAATTGTATTGAGAAAAACGGCTGTTACTAGGATGGTCCGTGTGACATCCTTTTTTTTCTTGCACCCATAGACTTGAATTGGATAGTCTCGCATAAGAAAGTCTAGAAATCGCAGCATGCTGCGTTTTTTTTCTCAGTCTGATTTGGACTCAGAAAAAAAAAGCAGTTCGGAGCTTCCTCATTGATTAGCATTGGTCCGAGTGCAATGCGAGATTTTCTCCCATTGCGCTAGTGCGAGTCAAGCGCAAGTGTGACACCGGTCTAAAGTGCAGTCTTTCAGGTTTAATTAACAGAGTTGAATAAAAAATATCATGTAAAACGTATAAAAACTGCAACCACTTTTTTTTTTTTTTACAGTTTTCTCATTTTAGGGGCTAAGAAAGTAATTGGACAAATTTACCATAAATAAAATGTTCATTTTGAATACTATATACAGAATCCTTTACAAGCAATGAAGGCCTGAAGTCTGGAAGCCAGAAAAATCTCCAAACGCTGGGTTTTCTTCTTTGTGATGCTTTGGCTTTACTGCGGCTGACTTCAGGTGTTGCTTGTTTGTGAGTCATTCTACCTTAACCCCTTAATGACCGCGGGCAGTAATATTACGTCCTAGCGGTCACAGTATTACTGGCCGTGGTCTGCCGCCTGCAGCATGCCGCGATCGGCGCACATCGCAGCTGATTTTCACAGCTGAGATGTGTGCCTGCTAGCTGCTGGTGACAGCACCGGCATCGGCAGTAAATATTTACTTATTGCCAGATACCGGAAGTCACGTGACGTGATCACGTGACTTCCGGTGGATGTCATGGTAGCACAGGGTCATGTGATGAATCCTGTAGCTGACATGATTTACTTTCGGTTTCACTCGGCCCGGAGCCGAGTGAAGCAGAAAATGAGCATATCTGCTGTTTACAGCTGTATAGCTGTGATCAGCAGATAGTGCAGAGCGATCGAATTGTTGATCCATATAGCCCCCTAGGAGGACTAGTAAAATAAAAAAAAAAAAGTAAAAAAAAAAAAAACAAGTTTTAAAAAATTAAAAAAAAAACCAAAAACTTAAAAGTTCAAATCACCCCCTTTAAAATTAAAGGGTTAAAAAAAATAAAAAATATACACACATTTGGCATCGCTGCGTTCAGAAACGCCCGATCTATCAAAATATAAAATCAATTAATCTAATCAGTAAACAGCATAGTGGCAAAAAAATTCCAAATGCAAAAATTAAGTTTGTTGGTCGCCACAAATTCTGCGCAAAATGCAATAACAGGCGATCAAAGCATAGCATCTGTGCAAAAATAGTACAGTTAAAAACGTGATCTCGAGACGCAAAAAATAAGCCATCAGTGAGCCATAGATCCTGAAAAATGAGAACGCTACGGGTCACGGAATATGGCGTAAAACGTGCGCCACTTTTTTTCGGACAAACTTCCCATTTTTTTTAACCCCTTATACAAAAGTAAACCCATACATGTTTGGTGTCTACGAACTCGAACTGACCTGAGGCATCACACCCAGACATCGGTTTTACCATATAGTGAACACAGTGAAAAAAATATCTCAAAAACAATAGTGCTATCGCACTTTTTTGGCAATTTTTCTACATTTGGAATTTGTTTGCCGTTTTCCAGTACACTGTATGGTAAAACTTATGGTTTCTTTTAAAAGTACAGCTCGTTCCACAAAAAATGAGCCCTCACAATGCTATATTGTCTGAAAAATAAGAAAGTTACGTCTCTCGGGAAAAAGAATGACAAAAAATAAAACGGAAAGCGAAAAATTGGCCGGTCCTGAAGGGGTTAAAGGATTACAAAAAGCTTCTTTTCACTTCCACTTCTGATGCTATTCCAGAAATGTTAGCACTTGCTCTCCCAAGGCTCAAGTGAGGTTGTTACATCACACGACCCCCTGCATTCTATCAGTGCTGGCTTCAAGGTCCCCACCTTCAGATGAATAAGTAATCAAGAGAAAGTTGGAGCTGCAACTGGCCGCTAACTTCCTGTTGATTACTTATATATCCAACGGTAGGGTCAGTGAAGCCGGCGCTGATTTGGTGTGGGATTTGTATTACGTAACAATCTGACGTGAACCTTGGTAAAATGAATGCAGACACCGCTGGCATGGCACCAGCAAAGGTGGCGAGGATAAGCTTTTTTATTTAAATGGGGGCACTCCAACAAGGGTAATGAAGAGTTGTGCAAGTAGTGGACAGCCCATTTAACCTGTACCCAACAGTGGGATAATTGTCTGTGCCTTAACGATATATGACATAACCAGCACGTCATGGCGATCACGAGGGTTCTGGTGCAGTACCCCTGTAACCACTGCCGGGTCTGTGGCTTATCTGTAGCTGGGACCAGTCTCTCACTGCCCGGCAATTTAAATCCCTAAGTGCTGCGATCAATAGTGATTGCAGCATTTATGGAGGCATGGAGCTCCCGCTCCTGTCCTTAGCGATTGGGTTCCAGTAATGCGATCACAGAGACCCGATAACTGCCATGGTTACCCTGCATCATCACCATGATAACCCTCGGGTTACCCAGCTACGGAAAGCCTCGCATGCCATGCCAAATGCATGCTGTGCAAGGCAAAGTGTCAGTGCGGCGAGTGCACCACTGACATAAAGTTACTGCAATCATCGAGCATTGCAGTGGATTATATCAGTGAACAGAACACTGAAAGTTAGTTTCCCATAAAGAGACCAAGTAAAAAAGTAAAAAAATGGTAAAAGTATTAAAAAAAAATAAATCATAAAATAAAGAAAAAATTCCAATCAATATGTAAAAAAAAACAAAAAAACTGAAAAAGTACAAATATTTGGTATTGCCACATCCGTAACAACCTGATCTATAAAACTGTTGAACTTCTTAACAGTTTCAGTGAATACGGTAACAAAAAAAAAAAGAAAAACATTGCAAAAAACTGTCTTTTCAGCATGCTGCCAAGAAAAAAAATGGAGTAAAACGGGATCAAAAAGTCATATATGAATAAAAATGGTACCGCTAAAAATATCATCTTGTCCCGTGAAAAATAAGCTGCCATACAGCTCCATCAGTAAATAAATTTATAAAAGTTTTAGCCCTCAGAATACAGCAATGCAAAAACATTTCTTTTTCTATAAAATTGTTTTTATGGCGTAAAAGTGACAAAAATAATAATAAAAAAAAAAACAACGTATATGTAATCATAATCTTACTGACCTGTAGAATAAAGCTATCTTATCATTTTTGCGGCATGATGAACGACGTAAAAAAAAACAACAAAACAATAAAAAACAGTTTCCTTTATTACCCTGAATTACTGTTTCTTCATGTTTCCGGCACACAAAAAAAACGTAAAAAAAAAAAAGCGATGATAAGAACATTATGGTACCAAAATGGTACCAATAAAAACTACGACTCACTGTGCAAAAAACAAGCCCTCACATGACTGTCAGCGGAAAATAAAAAAAGAAAGCTATAACTCACAGAATACAGCAATGCAAAAACATATATATATACATATATATATATATATATATATATATATATATATATATATATATATATACACACATACAGTATATATATATGCACACACACATACATACACTATTATATATATATATATATATATATATATATATATACACACACACACACAGTGCCTTGCAAAAGTATTCCCTCTTCCGCCTTTGAGTGAATCAATGATCATACAGTGAAGCTGGTGCTGATTGGGCATAGGGCTCACGTGACGTAACAAAATCATGTAAGCTACAAACATCCTGATTGACATGGGGTGGCCTGAACAGTGGACAACCCCTTTAATATAAGTACACACACAGGCATATACTGCTTTGCGAAAGTATTTGGCCCCCTTGAATTTTTCAACCTTTTCCCACATTTCAGGCTTCAAACATAAAGATAAAACAAATTACATTTTACGGTGCAGAATCAACAACAAGTGAGACACAATTGTGAAGTTGAACAAAATTTATTGCTTATTTTAAACTTTTGTAGAAAAGAATAAACTGAAAATTGGGGCGTGCAATATTATTCGGCCCCTTTACTTTCAGTGCAGCAAACTCTCTCCAGAAGTTCATTGAGAATCTTTGAATGATCCAATATTGTCCTAAATGACAGATGATGATAAATATAAGCCACCTGTGTGTAATCAAGTCTCCGTATAAATGCACCTGCTCTGTTATAGGCCTTAAACAGAACACTGAGACTATTTCACACGTCAGTGATTCTGGTACGTTTGTGCTTTTTTTTCTACGCACCAGAATCACTGACATACGCAGACCCATTATAATCAATGGGTCTGCTCACACATCAGTGATTTTTCACTGAACGTGTCTCCGTGCGGCATACCCGCGTGTCCGTGATTGCCGCACGGAGACATGTCCATTTTTTTCTGGCACGCAGTGGTGTGATCCATGAAACACGTGCCAGAAAAAAACGTGCCTATAAAATAAAAATCATTTTTACTCACCCGGCTTCAGCCGCGCTCTCTGCAGCCTGTTCTGCCTGCTGCTTCTGAGCCGGCTCATTACTGTCGTGCATATTCATGAATGCACGACACAGCCGACCCGGAAGCAGCTGCTGCGGGGGTCAACGCCGGCCGGATGCTGCACCGTGGCAGCGTAGAGCACCATGGAGAGCGGGAGCAGGCACAGGTGAGTTAATCTCTATGTGCAATCACGGACCACGGAGAACGGAGCCCGGATTGCACTTAGACAACCCACGTGTGCCGTGAATCACGGAGGGACATGTGCGTGTTTTACACGTCGACGTGAAGAACGTCTGTGTTTTTCACTGATGTGTGAAACGGGCCTAAAGCACAGAGAGCATCATGAAGACCAAGGAATAAAACAGGCAGGTCTGTGATATTGTTGTGGAGAAGTTTAAAGCCGGATTTGGTTACAAAAAGATCTCCACAACTTTAAACATCCCAAGAAGCACTGTGCAAGCGATCATATTGAAATGGAAGGAGTATCATACCACTGCAAATCTACCAAGACCCGTCCGTCTCCCAAAAATTTAATCTCAAACAAGGAGAAGACTGATCAGAGATGCAGCCAAGAGGCCCATGATCACTCTGGATGAACTGCAGAGATCTACAGCTGAGGTGGGAGAGTCTGTCCATAGGACAACAATCAGTCGTACACTGAACAAATCTGGCCTTTATGAAAGAGTAGAAAGAAGAAAACCATTTCTCAAAGATATCCATAAAAAGTGTTGTTTAAAGTTTGCCACAAGCCAAACGTGTGGGAGACACACCAAACATGTGGAAGAAGGTGCTCTGGTCAAATGAAACAAAAAAATCAAACTTTTTGGGCACAATGCCAAACGATATGTTTGGCGTTAAAGCAACACAGCTCATCAACCTGAACACACTATCCCCACTATCAAACATGGTGGTGGCAGCATCATGGTTTGGGCCTGCTTTTCTTCAGCAGGGACAGGGAAGATGGTTAAAATTGATGGGAAGATGGATGGAGCCAAACACAGGACCATTCTTGAAGAAAACCTGTTGGGAGTCTGCAAAAGACCTGAGACTGGGACGGAGATTTGTCTTTCAACAAGACAATGATCCAAAATATAAAGCAAAATCTACAGTGGAATGGTTCACAAATAAACGTATCCAGGTGTTAGAATGGCCAAGTCAAAGTCCAGACCTGAATCCAATTGAGAATCTGTGGAAAGAGCTGAAAACTGCTGTTCACAAACGCTCTACATCCAACCTCACTCAGCTCGAGCTATTTGCATAGAAAGAATGGGCAAGAACTTCAGTCTATCGATGTGCAAAACTGATACATAGCCCAAGTGACTTGCAGCTGTAATCGCAGCAAAAGGTGGCGTTACAGAGTATTAACTTAAACAAGCCGAATAATATTGCACGCCCCAATTTTCAATTTATTATTTTTTTTTATAAAAGTTTAAAATAAGCAATAAATTTTGTTCAACTTCACAATTGTGTCCCACTTGTTGATTCTTTATCATAAAATTTAAACTTTTTATCTTTATGCTTGAAGCCTGAAATGTGGGAAAAGGTTGAAAAACCCAAAGGGGCCGAATACTTTCGCAAGACAATATATTATATATTGTTTTCATTTTTTATGGTGTAAAAAAGGCCAAAAAATGTATATGTATATGTATATATATATATATATAGTATTGCTGTATTCGTACTGATCCAATGAAAAAAGTTGTCATCACTTTCACAAAGTGAACGACGATAAAAAAAAAAATAATCCTGAATTACTGTTTCTTCTTGATTCTGCCTCACAAAAAGTGGAGTAAAAAGCGATCAAAAATATTATATGGCCCAAAATGGTACCAATATAATCTCCAAATCAAGCCCTCACATGACTGTCAGCAGAAAGAAAAAAACACTATAGCCTTCAAAATTCAGTGATGCAAAAACTTTATTTTCTAAAAGCATTTTTTATTATGGTTGCATCCAAACTTAATTTTTTTTTTATAACTCTGGTATTGCTGTAATCATACTCACCTGAGAAATAAATCCACACTATCACTTAGACTGCAAGGTAAACAGTGTAATAAAGCCAATTCTTCAACTGCTATTGATTTGTTTATTCTGTCTCCCAAAGATCAAAGGAAAGGAGTGTCTCACATTTATCCTGCGCTCTACGCTGAGTGCTTACAGTGGGGAAAATAAGTATTTGAAACACTGACGATTTTGCAAGTTTTCGCACCTACAAAGAATGGAGAGGTCTGTAATTTTTATTATAGGTACACCTCAGGCAGAATCCAAAAAAGATAGAAAATCACATGGTAAGATTTTTAAATAATTAAGTTGCATTTTATTGCATGAAAAAAAAGGTATTTGAACACCTACCAACCAGCTAGAATACCTCCTCTCATAGACCGGTTATTTTTTTCTTTATAAAGCTCCTACTCAGCATTCATAACCTTTGTTAATTGCATTGTTTGAACTTGTTACCTGTATAAAAGACACCTGTCCACACATTCAATCAATCAGACACCAACCTCTCCAGCGTGGACAAAACCAAACAGCTGTTTAAGGACAAAATTTTAGACCTACACATGTTTGGTATTGGCTGCAGGACAATAGGCAAGCAGCTTGGTGAAAAGGCAGAAACTGTTGGTGCAATTATTAGAAAATGGAAGAAACACAAGATGACTGTCAATCTTACTTGGTCTAAAGCTGCATGAAATCTCGCCTCGTAGGGTAAAGATGATTCTGAGCAAGGTCAGTAATCAACCCAAAACTACCTGGGAGGACATGGTCAATGAACTAAAGAGAGCTGGGATTACAGTCTCAAAGACTATAGTTAGTAACACGCTATGCTGTCATGGATTAAAATCCTGTAGGGCATGCAAGGTCCTCCTTCTCACTCCAGCACATGTCCAGGCCCTTTTCAAGTTCGCAATAACGATCTGGATGATCCAGAACAGGCATGAGCACCACAATGCGTCTAAACCACAGATACCGGCCAATTGTTAGGCATTGTTGTAGTGAGGAGAGCCTGCTTAATTTACGAGTTTTTTGTCTCCAGAAGCACGAGTTGGGCACAATGTACTGGTACTACAAAGTACTGAGAACTACCAGGGCTGGTTTACAATTTTCAATTCTGCAGCTTTCACTGCGTTTGACTTCATGGCTGTTTGTCAGAGATAAAATCATTACTACACTGTACGTGAATTGCCAGAGGGGTGTAATTTCCAATATTTGGTCAGTTGAGGGTGTTTCTGCTGTTCTGCCACTTAGAGGCTCTGTATATGGAGTATGAAAACTATTCTAGGAAAATCTGTGCTCCAAATGTCAAATATCGTGCCTTCTCTCCGGAGCCCTGAGGTGTGGTAAAACAGTACTGTACGGTCACATGTGAGGTATTGCCATGTTCAGAAGAAATTGCGTAACGCATTATGAAGCCTTTTTAATCTATTCTCCTAGTGAAAATTGGAAATCTGGTGTTAAAACAACATTTTAGTGGTAAAAATTTAAATAATTTTTTTCTTCACTGCCCAATAGTATAAAATTTTGTTACATACCTGTAGTGTCAATATGCTCACTGCACCCCTAGATGAATTCATTAAGGGGTGCAGTTTGCAAAATGGGGCACTTGTGGGGAATTTCTGCTGCTCTGGCACCTCAGGGGTTCTGTCAATGTGATATGGCATCTGAAAACCAATCCAGCAAATGTGGCGCTCCTTCCCTTTTCAGATTAGCACTGTACCTCAAAAGTAGTTCCCGACCACATGGAGGGTATTGGCGCACTCAGGAAAAATTACACAACAAACTGTGTCACATTTTTTTATTAGCCCTTATAACCAATTAAACACTTTGGGGTAAAACAACATTTTAGTGAAAAAAATTTAATTATTCTTTCTTCACCGCCCAACAGTATAAAATTATGTGGGACACCTGTGGTGTCATTATGCTCACTGAAGATGAATTTTCTGAAGGGTGTATTTTGTAAAATGGGGTCACTAACAGGGGGGGCAGCTTTTCTGGCATGTCAGGGGCTTTACAATTTTTGTGCCGATGCTACATTTTGATCGCCTGTTATTGCATTTTAAAAAAATGTTTAAGTGACCAAAACCCGTAATGTTGGCGTTTGGAATTTTTTTCTCACCATGCCGTCTACTGATCAGATTAACTGATTTTATATTTTGATAGAGCCAACATTTCTGAAACTGGCATTACCAAATATGTGTATATTTTTAATTATTTTTTTTCTATGGAGCAAAAGGGGGGGTGAATTCAACTTTTAGTTTCTATTTTTTTTTTAATTTTCATATTTTTAAAAGCCTTTTTTTAATTATTTTTTTTTTTTTTTTTTTAAAGATTTTACTAGTTCCCCTAGGGGACTATCACTGCACAGGCTGATCGCTGATGCATTTATGCTGATCAGAGCAGCATCGCTGTGATCAGCAGAAATGCAGCGTTCGCGTGAGTGCCGACGATCTATCGACTCTCACAGGAAATACGTCATACTAGCGTCAGGGGTCATCAGCTGACCCCACATTACCATGGCAACACATTGGTGCCCTGTGATCACGTCACAGGGCCGCCGATGGTGGCGGGGAATGGCGTGATCCCCGCCGAGGCCAAAATCCCGCTGTCAGATTTTGACAGCGCAATTTAAGTGATAAGCAGGTGTGGGTGAATATCTGATCCACTTGCACATGTCTGCTAATCTGATCAGCAGACATGTGCTGGGATTACCATGGGCTCGCCCCTGGAGCACGTGGAACATGACCTAGGACGTGTATATATATGTCCATGGTCATGAAGGTGTTCAATTCTTCATGTTGAATCGGGCACATGATGGAATAGGCAATGCATAGCAGAATGAAACTTTTTTTTTTATCACTTCGCCTTTTCATTGTGGTGATATTAGCAATCAATGTATTTGCCACCTAAACAGTTTACGTTCAATGGGACAGTACCACAGAAATTTGTACTTCTTTTGCTTTCTAGCGCAGACCAATCAAAAGCAGGAAGCTACACCCTACAGAAATAAGGAGACGTCCTCAGAATAACATGGACAAACAGTCTGTACTCCTCACTGCACCATGATGACATGTACTGAAGCACACCAGAGCTGAGTGTGATTAACAGCTTTCACCTCTCATCTACAGTCAGTGTGGGGAAAAAGGAAGTGGAGTCTCATTGAAAAACGCTTCAATTAGCTATTTCTCAACTTCAAGTGAGCTTTGTTGGCAGGAATAAATACACATTAGCAATGTCAAAGCAAGTATAGTGCTGCAAGTTCTGCTGTATTGCCCCTCCATCACACTCAGCTCTGCTGTGCTCTGGCAAATGTAATCACTCTGTAATGAGGAGAGTAGACTGCCATTATGTCTTACACTGATCCTGTTCTAAACTACAGTGGTAGAGTGTTCTCTCCTCCTTGTATGTGAATGCCTACTTAAGATTGGCAGAGCTAACAGCAAGCACTATGAGAAGATCTGCTAGATGTGTTAGTGATGAGACTCAAGTCTGCAGCAGTGCCGCTTCCCTCACTCTGAATGTGAGAGATGACAACAAAGCTGTCACACTCAGGTCTGCTGTGCTCCAGCATGTCATCACTGTGTAATAAGGAGTACAGACTATTTGTCAATACAATTGATAGGACGTGTTCTTATTTTCCTATTGCGCTGTTGCCTGCTTATGATTGGAAAATGTTAGAATGAGTAACAAGTGCACGCCCCCAGTGAAATCATTCTGGTAATGCCCACTTAATCGTAAAAAGAAACTAATAACTGTTTAGGTGCCAAATACTTTTCTAATATCTTCACAATAGAGATGTAACAAAAAAAATAAATTAAAAAATGAAAACGTTTTATTCTACTCTGCAGCACTTATTAAATTCTGTATTAAATTCTATATGAAAAAAAATTGGTTGAAGGTTCTCTTTAAAGGCCCATTTACACGCAACGACATCGGTAACGAGATGTCGTTGGGGTCACGGAATTCGTGACGCACATCCGGCCTCTTTAGCGACGTTGTTGCGTGTGAAACGTACGAGCGACCGCCAACGATCAAGAATCAAGAATACTCACCTAATTGTTGATCGTTGACACATCGTTCATTTTCAAAATTTCGTTGGTCGTTGTGGACGTAGGTTGTTCGTCGTTCCTGAGGCAGCACACATCGCTAAGTGTGACACCCCAGGAACGATGAACAACACCGTACCTATGTCCTCCATCAAAAAGGTGGGCATGTCTTTCATGCGGCTGCTCTCCGCCACACCCCTTCTATTGGACGGCTGCCGTGTGACGTCGCTCTGACGCCGCACGAACCGCCCCTTTAAAAAAGAGGCTGTTCGCCGGCCACAGCGACGTCGCTAGGAAGGTAAGTCCGTGTGATGGGGCCTAGCAATATTGTGCGCCACGGGCAACGATTTGCCCATGACGCACAAACGACGGGGGCGGGTGCGATTGGCAGCGACATCAATAGCGATGTCGCTGCGTGTAAACCAGCCTTAAGACTTTGTAAGGACTAATTTATTTATTTATTTGTATTTGTCCTGGAACATAAATCCAATTTATTCAATGAGGGTGTACTTACTTTTTATCATAACTGTTATTTAGTTATTTTAAAAATATATTGAAAGTTAGCAGATTTTCATTTAACCAGAACACCACATTAAATTTAAATAATTGAAATAATTTGTCATAAGCCTTTTCTGCTGGGAATTCGAGGGCACAAAAGCAATAGCTTTCATTTCTAATATTGCTCCTTTTGACCTAAAAAGTCCTGAAAATTGGGTAGCTATGATTGAAATGTGAGATGCAGGCAGGAGCAATTAAAAAGTAAGGATGTTGCAGTTCTTGCGATAAACAACTATGGGAAACCTTGCCAAATTGATCATGATCAAATGCAATTAGACTAAATAATATGCTTTAATGAAAGGCATACAGTAAACATACAGATGTAGTCAACCCAAAACACTTTAGGCAGAGTACCAAAAAGAGAAGAAAGAAAAGATACTTACCCTTGCCAAAATAACCCTCAAACACGAGTTGTAATATCCACGGCCAAATTGCCATTTAAACTCTCATTAGAAGCACATACACGAGATTATGTTCTAATGGGGCTTTGAACTGTAGCAAATCACACACATTATGCAATTTAGTATGTTTCCTTTAGAGAAGCAGATAAGAGCCCTGAATCCTACAGGGAATATACGGCAGTATTTGGTCAGTATTTTATATCAGTATTTTATATCAGTATGTGTAAGCCAAACCCAGGAGTGGTGATAAATACAGACGTGGTGACGTGTTCCTATTACACTTTTCCTCTGATTGTCCCACTTCTGGTTTTGGCTTACAAAGACGGATATAAAATACTGTCCGAAGTACTGCTGTGTGAATGTAGCCTAAAGCTTAAATTCACTGGACGTATATGGTCTGCAATAGTCTCGTCAAACACAAACAATTGTATGCAGCTATACACTTGATATTAGTGACCAACACTTGAGAGATCAGAAAAATGAGCTTAGTGGGGTTCAAAATTTAAAAAGTATGATGTTTTCCACTTTTAAACACTAGGGGGAGCAGCTGCTTAAATTTGCCATGAAAACTAGTGTACAACTGGCCTGTATTACAACTGCAGTAAAAGTGGGCGGGGTCTGCTACTCCTCCCCTCCCCTTCTGGGTGTCTGCAAAAGAATAAGGGAAGATGAAGTTTAGGATCACAGCGTGGAGTCATTTTCTTGATGACTGCAAAGTGATACTGATATGATATAATACTGTGTCCCATATACTGCACCATAATACTGTGCCCCATATAGTTCCCCCTAATATTGTGCCACATATAGTGCTCCATAATACTGTGCCCTAAAAAACTGTACTCAAAATACTGTGCCCCATAATACTTTACCCCCTAATACTGTGCCACATATAGTGCTCCATAATACTGTGCCACATATAGTGCTCCATAATACTGTGCCCCATATAGTTCCCCCTAATACTGTGCCACATATAGTGCTCCACAATACTGTGCCCCATATAGTTCCCCCTAATACTGTGCCACATATAGTGCTCCATAATACTGTGCCCCATATAGTTCCCCCTAATACTGTGCCACATATAGTGCTCCATAATACTGTGCCCCAAAAAACTGTACTCATAATACTGCACCCCATATAGTGCTAGATAATACTGTACCCTATCTAGTGCTCCATAATACTGTGCTCCATAATACTGTGCCCCATATAGTGCTCCATAATACTATGCCACATAATGCTGTGCCCCATATATTTTTCCAAAGAGTACACGGCTTTGCTATATCAGTTTGCAGAGATATAGCAGAGCTATGTCAGTGTGTTCAGTGCACAGCAGCGTGAGGATTTCTCTGCTGTGCTATGAAAACAGCGATGAGCGGTGATCTGCAGCCTGAAAATGTACTAATGAGGTCAGGCTGCAGTCACTGCTCCCGGCCGCCGGTGCTCACCTTATCCCGGACCTCCGGTACCCGGCAGCTCCTCTTGTCACCCTTTCTCTGCTGGTGGCGGCAGTGAGCGGTGATCTGCAGCCTGGCATTATACTAATGATGTCAGGCTGCGATCACCGCTCCCCACCGCTGATGCTCACCTCATTCTTGACCTCCGCCCTCTGCAACTCCTCCTGTCACCCTTTCTCTGCTAGCGGTGAGCAGTGATCTGCAACCTGGCATTGTACTAATGATAGGCAGCAACAAAAAGTGGGTGGGACTCAGCACCAATGCAAATGGATAAAAAACTTCATGCTTTATTTTAATAAATTTAAAAATAGAGAAAGGGTCACAGATCATCCAAAACCGCCATGCGGCTTGCCGTGCGGCTTGACGCGTTTCGGACACAAAAGGGGAATTTAAAAACAGTCCTTAATCATGATATAAGGATAGGATCTTGTAGATGGGAATACCCCTTTAAGGGGCTAAATACAATAAAAATGAAATGTCTATGTACACCTTAAAAAAATAAACACTTCTTCAGGATCAATGTATGTGAAAAGTACACCCAATTTTCAAGCTGCAGAATAAATCTTCATATATTTTAAGATTTCAGGCAGATTTTCACAGAATGCTACATCTAAACATGTGAAATTGTATGCAATGCAATATTATAATACTGTATGTGTGCATGTTGTTTAATATGTTGGCTGATCGCGAAAGAAAAGAATCCAACAATGTCAACTTGAATTCCCTGTAAAGAGTATCACATATGGTAAGCAATATTGTACTGCAATCCTATGCAAAATTGCAGCATATTGAAGGAAATTTAAAAATTAGTGTTCTATGACATGTATCATATTTATGTTGTGTTTTACAAACTTTCTAGGCTTTGTCCGACAAATAGGCTTTACCTTGCTAGTGCATGTCCTCATAATCTCCTGCCTCGATTACTGCAACATCCTTCTCTGCAGCCTCCCTGCTAACACTCTTGCACCTCTCTAGTCCATCCTTAACGCTGCTGCCCGACTGATCCATCTTACTACTCAATGCCACTTCTCCATTCTGCAAATCCAACCATTGGCTCCCAATCCCCTACCATCTCCAAATCCCTCCATTGGCTCCCAATCCCCTACCATCTCCAAATCCCTCCATTGGCTCCCAATCCCCTACCATCTCCAAATCCCTCCATTGGCCCCCAATCCCCTACCATCTCCAATTCAAACTAACACTGACCTACAAAGCTGTCCATAATCTGTCTTCTCCATATATTTCCAAACTAATCTCCCGATACACTCCAACATGTAATCTCTGGTCCTCCCAAGATCTCCTTCTCTCCTCCTCACTCATTCGCTCGTCATCCAACCGCCTCCAAGACTTCTCCAGAGCATCCCCTGTCCTTTGGAATTCGCTGCCTCAACACTTCAGATAATCTGCTACACTTGCAAGCTTCAAACGGAACTTGAAAATTTATCTGCTCAGAAATGTCTATAGTCTACAATGACCCCACCACCTCATCACCGCCGGAGCTGTCGCCTAACCACCTTCCCACCAATTGTTTCCTCCCCATTATCCTATAGAATGTAAGCCAGCAAGGGCAGGGTCCTTTTCCGTCTGTACCAGTCTGACTATTGTAACTTGTATATGTATTCTGTATGTAACTTCTTCTCATGTATAGCACCATGGAATTAATGGTGCTCTATAAATAAATAATAATAATAATACCTTGCTGAAAAGTGCATGGTTGAAAGGGCTAGAATTGAGGTGTGCAAATCCGGCACAAAGTAAGCAAACTAAAAAGTGGTGTAAACTTAGAATAGATGGTACTAAAATGTAACAGCTCTATGAAAAAGCTTGAATCAATATAAAAAATCTGGTGCATTTTAAGTGGCGGGAGACTACGCAGCTGCTATGTGGCTCGTGAGTCAGGAGGGCCTGGTGCCAGCAGATGTCGATACAGTTGAAGCAATGATGTCAGAGGGAGTGAAGCACTCCCTCTCTCATTATTTTCCTGCTGTGTCTGCACTTTGACGTCTCAGCACAGTGGAGAGCGATGATGTCACTACTTCGCGCCGCTGTGCTGAGAAGTACAGAGCACAGGACACTCACATGGAGAACCCGGAGCAGCAGGGGGGACAAGGAGAGGCGAGTATTTATGTATTTAATCAATGAGTAAATAGTGGCTAGGTGACTATGAGGTGCACGAAACAATATGGGGCTCCATAATTCTATTTAAGGGGCTGCATAATACTATATGGAGGAATATGGGGGTGCATAAAACTATATGGAGGCGCAAAACCGTTTTTCCGTCACCATAATTTGAGAGCTATAATTTTTTTATTTTTTCTGCCGACAAAGTAATGGGAGTGTTTGTTTTTTTGTGGGATAAGTTGACGATTTTATTGCTATATTCAGGCGCATAACATTTCTTGATAGCTTTTTACTCTGAATTTTAGGAGACAGAATGAACATAAAACCACAATTGAGGATTTTTATTTAATGCCATTCACAGTGTGGTAAAATTGATAAGAGTACGTTATTCCTCGGTCAGTATGATTACTGGGATACTACATTTAAATGTTTTGGAGTTTTTTATTATTTTTTTGCCTCCTCCATACAAAGACAATTTCATAAAAAATGATTTTTCATTGAAATATTCTGACAGCTATAGCTTTTCTAATTTTTGGAAAAGCCTAACTTTTTTTTTCGGTGTTCAGTGAAGGGGTTAACAAGTGTGACAGATTTGTAGATTGGGTCAATCCAGATGTGTCGATACCAAAAATGTGTAATTTTTTGTTTAGTTTTGTTATTGCATAAATATTTGTATATATTAGGGTAATATTTTTTTGCTCTTCGTTTTTTTTTTTAATTTTTACAATTTTTATAAAACGTTTGTGTTACATAGTCCTTAGAAGGCACTTTAACTTTCAATAGTATGATTGCTACTGTACAGTATTGCAATGTACACACATTGCAATACATTATACCTAACTTTGAGCATATGTATATGCTCAATAATGAAGTGACAATGTTTGAAAATGTAAAAGCAATTCTTTATTAGTGCTCATATTAAAAGTCATAAACAGACAGAAAAAGAAAAAGTGCTAAGTGATAGGTATAATATTAAGGGTCACAGACAGAGAAATTTGAATATTATTACTTGAATTTGCTCAGGGCAGATCAAAGTGCACCTGCGCAGGACCTCAATGCCGGCCTGTGTGAATGACGTAGAAACGCGTCATGCACCCAAGCCTCAGAGGAAGGAGAATAAAGATGGCCGAAAGAGGAGGCGCCGCACCCGGAGAACGGAGACACCCATTTGACCAGTCTGCACCAAACCGACCATTTAGGAAGGTATTATAAAGTCATTTTTACGCTCTACACAGCGGCCTGGGCTCTTATTTACAGCATTTTAGAATGCTGTATATAAAAGCCCAGTGGCGGTGGCCGCAGCTTATAGTCACCAAATCTGGTGACAGGTTCCCTTTAAGTAAGCCTATGTGTTGTAGTCGTTTCATGTACTAAATATCAGAGTGTCCGTGATCTTCGACTGAGCTCTGCGAGTACCCGAGCACCTGGATGCTCAATCGAGTAACGAACAGTACAGAGCATGCTCGCTCATCACTAATTGTGAAGGTAGAGGAGATCTGTATTTTGACTCATTACAAAAACTTCAAGCAGCTCTCCTCCCATACCATAGTATTGTCACTGCTGCTGCATTGCACTTGCCCCGAATGACTGCTGAGAGATGAAAACTGAAGAAGTATTAGTACTTAGTGATAAGCCCCTACACAGCCCTCTATATACAGTATGAGCACCCCACATAGCCTCTTAAATACAGCATTAGTCCCCACATAACCCCTATATACAGTATGAGCCCCCACATCCCACATAGCCTTTCTATATACAGTGTGAGGCCTCACATAGCCTCCTAAATACAGCATGAGACCCACATAGCCTCCTATATACATTATGAGCTCCCAACATAGCCTCCTATATACATTATTACCCCCATAAAGCCTCCTACATATATTATATTACTATTATTTATTATTATAGCGACATTTATTCCATAGCGCTTTACATGTGAAAAGGGATACACATAGTAGGGACAAGTACAATAATCATAAACAAAACAGTGCACAGACTGGTACAGGAGGAGAGAGGACCCTGCCCACGAGGACTCCCAGTATACAAGGGATGGGTGAGGATACAGTAGGTGAGGGTAGAGATGGTCGTGCGACACTATATCAGCGTAAGAGTTATTACAAGTTGTAGGATTGTCCGAAGAGGTGGGTCTTCAAGTTTCTTTTTAAGCTTGTCAAGGTAAGCAAGAGTCTGATATGTTTTGACAGAGCATGTGCCAGACAATGGGGGATGCACGGGAGAAATCTTGGATACGATGGTGGGAAGAGGAGATGAGAGGGGAATAGAGAAGGAGATCTTGTGAGAATTGAAGGTTACGTGTGGGTACCGAGAGACTAGGTCACAGATGTAGGGAGGAGACAGGTTGTGGATGGCTTTGTAGGTCATGGTTAGGTTTTGAACTGGAGTCATTGGGCAATGGGAAGCCAGTGAAGGGATTGGCAGAGAGGAGTAGTATGAGCCTTACATAGTCTCCTACATACATTATAAGCCTTACATAGCCTCCTTTATACATCTTGAGCCCCCACATAGCCTTCTATATACAGCAAGAACCCCAATACAGCCTCCTACATACATGCAAACATCCCGTACCCATAGAAAAAACAAACAAAAAAAATCACACCACATACCTCGCTCCCTTTCCCAGGCCATAGGTGCACGGACGCCGTACACAGCACAAGTGATGATGTGACATCATCGCGTCTGCTGTGCCTCATGCTGATTGGTGGAAGAGAGAGCAAGCGGCCCATTCTCCATCAATATATTAAAGGCTGGCTGCATCCATCGGATGCAGACAGCAGTGACATCAGAAAATGAGAGGTGGCAGACAGGCGGCGGCTGAGCCCTGCCATAAGCTATTGTGGATTCATGTTCTTTTTGCACAGGGGTATTGCTGCATACTTTGTCATCATTATATAGGAGGTCAAAGTACATGCTTCCAGAGAAAAGTATCTGGTAATGCCCAGTTGGGCTTATTATAAATTATAATCTAAACTTTACAAGCTAAAATATCTCTACAACAGAAATGAGACTCAAATGAATGAAATATATGTTTTAATCTTCCATGATGTGGCAATTTAACACACTCAAAATGGTGAAAAGTCCTCTTTAAAGAGGTTGGTAAATTTGGTAAAAACAGATATGGTACATGAATGTCCTTATTAAATCTAAGTAACCATTACCAACTCCTTCCAATTACCAATCCAATCTATGTTATATATGCTTACACTTGCTTTACATTATATTTACCAGTCATCATTAAATATTAAGAGAATCATAAGAGTGTTACTTTGTCTGGTCAGGTCTTATAAGGTCTCCAGATTTCCCTTAAAAAGGAAATAGGAAGATGGTTCTGTTTTTAGAATTTATAGCCTACATCCATGGGTGTTGCAATGGAAGGGACTAACTACCCAGAAACAGCTGCTGGGTGAAGGCAACAGCTTCCCCTGGTTGTCAGAAAGAACCGAAGGTAGCTGAAGTCAAGTTAGGGCAGTTTTCACAAGAACTTTTACTCCCAGAGATTTTTTACAACGAGGCTTGGTGACTAATCCTTCTCCTAGTAAAACCAAACTAAAGAAGTACACAACAAAAAAAGCAATAATGCACATACTAAAATAACAATATACAGGTCACCTCCTGGCTTTTTTTTGCAGTGCAAAATTAAATAATGTGCTGCCTTTAAGCATATTTAGAACTCAAAGATTCTTCCTGATGAAAAAAATAGGAGCTCTTAAATCATGGATTGGTCTCTATGTCTTGGATTGGTCTATATCTATGACTTCCACTTGTGTCTAAAGGGGGCTTTACACGGAGCGATATCGCTAGCGATGGCCCCTGCCCCCGTCGTTTGTTCGTCACGGGCAAATCGCTGCCCGTGGCGCACAATCTCACTTGTCCGTGTCACATGTACAGCCCTCCCTAACGACGTCACTATGGGCGGTGAACGACCTCCCCTGAAAGGGGAGGTTCGTTCGGCGTCACAGCGACGTCACAGAGCGGGCCGCCAATAGAAGCGGAGGGGCGGAGAGCAGCCGCATCTCCGTTACTCCCACCTCGGTGCTCGTTGAGGACACAGGTACGCTGTAGTTCATCGTTCCCGAGGTGTCACACATAGCGATGTGTGCTGCCTCGGGAACGACGAATAACCTGCGTTCTCAACTACCAACGATTTTTTGAAAATGAACGACGTGTCAACGATGGACGATTTGGTGAGTATTTTCCATCGTTAACGGCCGCTCGTTGGTGTCACACGCAACAACGTCGCTAACTATGCCGGATGTTCGTCACGGAATCCGTGACCCCGGCAATATATCGTTAATACGTCGTTGCGTGTAACGGGGCCTTTAGCCTATTGTCTCTTGCTATCTCATGGTAGCTATGCCCAAACTTCTCATTGTAAAGAGAAATGAAACAAGAATAAAGGGAACCTGTCAGGTGCGATATGCACCCAGAACCATGAGCAGTTCTGGGTGCATATTGCTAATCACTGCCTAACCGTCCCTGTATCTAGTAGCATACATAAAGAGATCTTTAGAAAAAGTATTTCTAAAGTTCCTTTATGATATGCTAATGAGCACATGGACTAGTCACAAGGGCGTTATATCTCCCGACTAGTCTGCCCTCTTAGCATGTTAGTACGCCCACAGGGGAATGCTAACATGCTATTCAATGCAGCATCACTATCAGTGACGCGCGTACCTGTGTTCGCTGTGACGGCTAATCTGAATGCCGGGCACTTCCGGTCATGCGCAGCAGACCTCTATGATGCCAGTTACCTCTATGAAAAAATAGCATGTTAGCATGCCCCTGTGGCCGTACTAATATGCTAAGAGGGTGGACTAGTCGTGGATATAACGCCCTTACGACTAGTTCTTGCACTCATTAGCATATGATAACAGATCTTTAGAAATACTTTTTCTAAAGATCTCTTTATCTAGGCTACTAGGCTACTAAATACAGGAACTGTTAGGCACGCATTAGCAATATGGACCCAAAACTGCTCATGGTTCTGGGTGCATAATGCACCTGAAAAGTTCCCTTTAAATACTGTACTACTGTAGTGTACCAGTTCGGAAACTTTGCGAAAGTAACCTCTTACCGGTTTCTTCTTCATGGCTTGGAGGGCAATAGGGATCTGTTATTTTTGGCTGTAGGAACCTCTTCCTCATGTTAATATGAAATGTAATGGACAACTGCATATGCTTTGTTGTCGAGCATACTTTTAAGTGACTCATCAGTAGCATCATTGGAAAGAACTGTCCCAGTGATTTTGTTTCTGTTCACATGGAAAGAATAAAATAGAACCAGTGATTGTCATCGTTATCTATCATCCTATTTTTCAGGGGAAGGACATGGCACCTAGAGAGAGAGAGAGAGCCTCTAGGCTCCAGCTCCCTTCTTTGCAAGACAGGATGAAGCTTCTCTAATTTGCTGTGCAGCAAGAAATAATAGAAGATTATGAAAGGACTAGTGAGTGGCATTGTTCTTTTTCATACATTTGAGATGAATTGATGAATTTTATTGTGAAGATTGAGCACCTCGAGTCTGCCCAAAACAATATAGATGGGAACCAATTGGAGTTTTGTAAATGCCGTGAGATATATGTTGCATGTTGATGGCTGTGAAATCTATTCCTGGGATAAAAAGGGCTTTAAAGGGAACCTGTCAGCAGAAATTTCCCCTAAAACCTCACAGATTCCCCCTCTGCAGCTCGTGGGCTGCATTCTAGAAAGGTCCCTGTTAGTATTGTGCCCCCTTTCTGACCAAAAAAAAGAGTTTATAAAGAGGTACCTTTTTGGCTTCGGATTCTATAAATCAGACACGGGGGCGGGCAGCCTGATGGCCGTTATTCTGCCCCCTGGTCCTGTATGCCGCCCCCATCGCTGATTTCCATACTTTTGGACGCCGCCCACTGCTCCAGCCATCCCCGCGCATGCCCAGTGCCAGTCTCACGGGACTGAGCACTGTGACTGCTGGTGACGTGTGCGCAGGCAAGTGATTATGGGCGGGACCGTGACTGTTATCAGCAAGTACCCGCCCATAATCTCGTGAGCGCGCAAACCTCTCCAGCGTCACACTGTGCTCAGTGTAGATGCTAGACTGTATGGGCTGCTTCCAGGGATGACGTCCCTTTGTCACGTGATAGGGGCGTGTTCAAAATACTATCACGTGACAAAGGGATGTCAGCCCTGGAAGCAGCCCATACAGTCTAGCATCTACACTGAGCACAGTGTGACGCTGGAGAGGTTTGCGCGCTCACGAGATTATGGGCGGGTACTTGCTGATAACAGTCACAGTCCCGCCCATAATCACTTGCCTGCGCACACGTCACCAGCAGTCACAGTGCTCAGTCCCGTGAGACTGGCACTGGGCATGCGCGGGGATGGCTGGAGCAGTGGGCGGCGTCCAAAAGTATGGAAATCAGCGATGGGGGCGGCATACAGGACCAGGGGGCAGAATAACGGCCATCAGGCAGCCCGCCCCCGTGTCTGATTTATAGAATCCGAAGCCAAAAAGGTACCTCTTTATAAACTCTTTTTTTTGGTCAGAAAGGGGGCACAATACTAACAGGGACCTTTCTAGAATGCAGCCCAGGAGCTGCAGAGGGGGAATCTGTAAGGTTTTAGGGGAAATTTCTGCTGACAGGTTCCCTTTAACATGAGGAATCCCAATAAAATTCTAGAGATTTAAGTTATCTTTCCTCATTACCATTGAACGGTAGGCAAGCAGAGTGAACTGCTTTCCTATTGCCCATCTCTGATAGAATAACTTACATGAAGGGGTCTTGCATGTGAGTCCCAACCTGAACTTTTGTAGTTTAGTCCATTTTCCCTTTTATGAGGGAGCAAAAGAAAATAAAAAAGCACACAATGGTTAACAGTGCTAGGCTACTTTTGTAATTGTAATATATTGAAGGCAAAAACCAATCTATGTTGACGGGTGAAATCGAAATGATCCCATATACACTGAGCAAATACATAAAAACGCGACACTTTTGTTTTTGCTCCCATTTTTCATAAGCTGAACTCAAAGATCTAAGATTTTTCCTATGTACACAAAAGGCCTTTTTGTCTCAAATATTGTTCACAAATTTGTCTAAATCCGTGTTAGTGAGAACTTCTCCTTTGCGAAGATAATCCATCCACCTCACAGGTGTGGCATCTCAAGATGCTGATTACACAGCATGATTATTGCACAGGTGTGCCTTTGGCTGACCACAATTAAAGACCACTGTAAAATGTGCATTTTTTACCACACAGCACAATGCCACAAATGTCCCAAGTTTTGAGGGAGCGTGCAATTGGTATGCGTGTTGCAGTAATGTCCACCAGAGCTGTTTCACGTGAATTGAATGTTTATTTCTCTACCATAAACTGTCTTCAAAGGCGTTTCAGAGAATTCCTCAGTCCAGCCAACTTCCCCGCCCCCTCCCCCAATAATGTAAAACTACAAAATTATAGAGTGGCTTTAAATTGTGGCTAGCCTAAGGCACACCTGTGCAATAATCATGCTGTCTAATCATCATCTTGAGATGCCACACCTGTGAGGTGGATGAATTATCTTCGCAAAGGAGAAACGCTCACTAAGGCTATGTGCACACGCTGCGTTTTTTTGACGCTGCACTTTTGGCTGCTAAAAACACACCCGCGGCAAAAAAACGCGGAAAAAAACGCATGCGTTTTACCGCGTTTTGGTGCGTTTCTGGCTGCGTTTTGCTGTGTTTTTGATCTTTGCGTTTTTCTGCGTTTTTCCAATGCATTGCATGGGGGGGGGAAACGCAGAAAAACGCAGGAAAGTATTGACATGTCCATTTTCTTTTTTTAAAGCTCAAAATCGCACCTTAAAAAAAAAAGTTGTGCGCGGACAGCAAAAATGAAAACTCATAGACTTTGCTGGGGAAGCAAAGTCATGCAGGTTTGAGGCCAAAAACGCACCCGAAAAACGCGCAAAAACGCCGCAAAAAACGCACTGTGTGCACATAGCCTAACACAGATTTAGACAAATTTGTGAACAATACTTGAGAAACAGGCCTTTTGTGTACATAGACAAAGTCTTAGGGCGGCTTTGCACGTTGCGACATCGCACGTGCGATGTCGGTGGGGTCAAATCGAAAGTGACGCACATCCGGCGTCACTTTCGACATCGTACTGTGTAAATGCTAGATGATACGATGAACGAGCGCAAAAACGTCGTTATCGTATCATCATTGCATTCACCGACATTTCCATAATGCCGGTGCAGCGACAGGTATGATGTTGTTCCTCGTTCCTGCGGCAGCACACATCGCTGTGTATGAAACCGCAGGAGCGAGGAACATCTCCTACCTGCCGCCGGCGGCTATACGGAAGGAAGGAGGTGGGCGGGATGTTTACATCCTGCTCATCTCCGCCCCTCCGCCGCTATTGGCCACCTGCCGTGTGACGTCGCTATGACGCCGCACGACCCGCCCCATTAGGAAGGAGGCGGGTCGCCGGCCAGAGCGACGGTCGCAGGGCAGGTGAGTGCATGTGAAGTTTCCGTAGCGATAATGTTCGCTACGTCAGCTATCACAAGATATCGTACCTGTGACGGGGTCGGGGACTATCGCGTGCGACATCGCAGCATCGGCTTGCGATGTCGCAACGTGCAAAGCCCGCCTTAGATCTTAGCTGAACTCATGAAAAATGGGAGCTAAAAAAAACCAAAAAAAAGTGCTACGTTTATATTTTATTCAGTACATATATTAGATTAAATTTATCTAAACTTTCTGATATCGGCGGGGTCAGCTATCGGTCTCATGTGTATGGTGGTCTCCCAGCTTTTCTGCAACAAATTACTGTATATCAGGGACAGAAGAATCTGGAACACAGTATTATCGATGGACAATCATTTTGTTCTCTGGGAGATAAGCCACTAATCGTGAAAAAAACACTCCTGTGTTAGGAGTTGGAGGAGAGCTGTCAGCAGAACTTTGGCTGACAGGTTTTTAATGTGTACTAGACAAGCTTAATGTTTCACACGTCAGTGAAAAACCCAGACGTTTTTCACTGACGTGTTAAAAACGCCTATGTCCTTCCGTGTGCCGTCCATGTGCAATCCGTAATCCGTACCCTGTGATTGCACATGGAGATAAACTCACCTGCCCCCGTTCCTGCTGTCCATGGTGCTGAAGTTTCCAACTCTGCAGCATCCAGCCGCCGCTGTCTCTCACCTATGCAGCTCCTTCTGCGTTGGCTCTGGCTGTATATATGAATATGCATGCCACAATGAGCCGGCCAGGAAGAAGCAGAGAGCAGCTGCCGAACACAGCGTCGCTGAAGACGGGTGAGTTGAAAATGCTTTTTATTTTCAATGTATGTTTTTTCTGGTGCGTGTTTCATGGACCACACCATAGTGTGGTCCATGGGACATCAGTGATGCCAGAAAAAATTGGACATGTCTCCGTACGGCAATCACAGACACGCGTATATGCCACACGGAGACACAGTCAGTGAAAAATCACTGATGTGTACGCAGTCACATTGATTATAATGGGTCTGCGTATGTCCATGTTTTTGATACGTATGAAAACTAGCACATACGTACCAGAATCACTGACGTGTGAAACAGGCCTAAGGCTGCAACCTAAAACTTTACTTCTAGAAGGGGAACTCACTATTACTGACCCCTTTTCCAGTCTCAAGAGTTAAGGCTGCTTTACACGTTACAATTATGTGTGCAATCACATTTGCGATCGCACCTGCCCCCATCGTTTGTGCGGCACAGGCAATTTCTTGCCCGTGTCGCACAATGTTGTAACCCCCCATCACACGCACTTACCTCCCTGACGACGTCGCTGTGGGCGGCAAACATCCACTTCCTTAAGGGGGAGGGACGTTCGGCGTCACAGCGACGTCACACAGCGGCCGGCCAATAGAAGAGGAGGGACGGAGATGAGCGGGACGTAAACATCCCGCCCACCTCCTTCCTTCAGCATTGCCGGGGGCCGCAGGTAAGCTGCAGTTCATCGTTCCCGGGGTGTCACACGGAGCGATGTGTGCTGCCTCGGGAACAATGAACAACAGGACGTTCAATTTTTAGAAAATGAGCGACGTGTCAACGATGAACGAGAAGGTGAGTATTTCTGCTCGTTCATAGCTGTCACACGCTACGATATCACTAACGATGCCGGATGTGCGTCACTTACGACGTGACCCCGCTGACATCTCGTTAGATATATCGTAGCGTATAAAGCCCGCTTTACAATAGCTTCAAATACAGTTAACTCCTCATTGTTACAATCATATTGAGGAGAATTAAGATTACTGCATTATACATCCCCATCTATTCTTTTTCTTCTACATCTCTTCATTTGCCCAGGAATTAGAGGATGTGAAGAACTTCAAAAGGACTTTCACTTATGCACTTACTGGTCTGTTGGGATGCTCTGACCAAAACCAAATGCTACTAAAAAGGCAAATCACCTCATTTATTACCATTATACAAAACTGAGAGGTACATGATTCAGTTATTGCAATAACTCCATATACATGATCAAGGCCGCTCTGGAGATCTAGTCATCATGTTTTCTCCAATGGCAAAAGAAGCCTGCTCTCTTCACCTATCATCTGCAGCTAGGTAGCTGCCTCCACAAAAAAAACACACAAAAGTGTAAATAACCATACTTCAATATCCTGGGGGCACTACCATATAGTGGTGTTGCAGTAGTGGGGTAGCATAGCCTTGCACAATTCTTCAAAAACTAGCAGCACTTACAATGTTTTGCTTCTTTTCAGTAGTTTGTCAGTTTTTCATTTTGGTTCCATATATCAGATGATGCACTTCAGCTTGTAGATGTAAGCCTTTCTCCAATGTTACATTCAAATGAATAACATAGGGGTATATAAATCACATCTGAAGGCGTTCACAAAAAATCATGTGGACATCATTACCCTAAAGGAAAATTAGTGGACATTCCACTTTGTCTATTCTGCTTTAGATACAATAAACATTAATCTATATCAAATAAATAAGTTAATCTGTTTCTGCCTTGTGTATTACTTGCAAATGATGATGGATATCATATTAATATTCTACATTATCAAATGTAAAAAAAAAACTATTGCCCATATGTAGTCATACTACCATAAAAGAGAAAAACAAATATTAAAAATTTTTCCATTATCACATTATAATCAGCGGAAATATTCTAGAGTCTGTATGGACTGAGATTTTTTCCATTGCTCTGTTCTTCTATGTGTAGATCTTCATCATATCACAGAACCTAAGGCGCACTGGAATCACACATCACTCAGCAAATATCGCGCCATATACTGTATATGGCAAATCTCATTGAACTCTCCATTTGCAAATTCCTTCTCAAGTTTACTTTGTACATCGCATGGTATTATTCTATA
This sequence comes from Anomaloglossus baeobatrachus, assembly GCF_048569485.1. Taxonomy (NCBI): domain Eukaryota; kingdom Metazoa; phylum Chordata; class Amphibia; order Anura; family Aromobatidae; genus Anomaloglossus; species Anomaloglossus baeobatrachus. Next base: position 560,117,925 of record NC_134354.1, on the reverse strand, counting down.
GTCAATTTATTTTACAATAAATTATTCATAAATTATAAAAATTGCTTACATTCACTATCTTTAAGAAATATATTTTAGAAGATGCTTCCAGAGAAAAAGATCGTTACTTTCAAAAATATTTCTAAGCTATAAGGAAGAGTAATAAATTGAGAATAATAAATTTAAAATAATAAATGTTGTTATCTTGGACTCACATGAACATCAGCATCATCCTATTATGTTCAACATGGGGATCCTGGAGTCTGTATCGACTAGGATTTCTTCCATGCATGAATCTCCATCATATCGCCAAATCCAAAGTGCACTGGTATTGTACACCACCAGACAAATATCATTCCACACAACTGGTGAATGTCGGAACTCCCCACTCCTTCCTTTGTAAGTTCAATATCAAATATACACTAAGTGTCAAATATTATTTGTTATAATACATAATGTAATTTACATAAATCTATTCCTACATGTTAACAATTATTCTGAATAGAGACACTATGACACTATACATATGCATAGCATTAGATTATTTTACAAAGATCTTCCACTCATGTAATAAAGAGTTACTTAATATTCTATTTATTGAAAGTATGGCTAAAGGGTGCTTTACACGCTGCGACATCGCTAACGATATATCGTCGGGGTCACGTCGTTAGTGGCGCACATCCGGCGTCGTTAGCAACGTTAGCGTGTGACACCAAGGGGCAAAGATCAATGAGCGCAAAATCGCGAAAAATCGTTGCTCGTTGACACATCGCTCCTTTTCCAAATATCGTTGCTGCTGCAGGTACGATGTTGTTAGTCGTTCCTGCGGCAGCACACATCGCTATGTGTGACACCGCAGGAACGACGAACATCTCCTTACCTGCGTCCACTGGCAATGAGGAAGGGAGGAGGTGGGCGGCATGTTCCAGCCGCTCATCTTCGCCCCTCCTCTGCTATTGGACGGCTGCCGTGTGAGGTCACGGTGACGCCGCACGAACCGCCCCCTTAGAAAGGAGGCGGATCGCTGGCCAGAGCGACGTCACAGGGAAGGTAAGCCGTGTGACGGGTGTTAGCGATGTTGTGCGCCATGGGCAACGAATTACCCGTGACGCACAACCAACGGGGGCGGGTACGCTCGCTAGCGATATGGTACAGATATTGCAGCGTATAAAGTACCCTTAAGGCTATGTCCACAAGTTGCATTTTATTTGTTAACATCAAAACTGCACCCTCTGGCAGAAAAACGCACCATGTGCATACTTTTTTTTTTTTAGTGAAATCAATGGTTGGAAGGGCTAAAAAAAATGAGGACAAAATGCACAAAGAATTGATATGCTGCAGTTTATCAGCCCAAAATGGCAAGCAAAAAAAAAAAAATCAACATATGCAGAGCATTTCAGAATTCTCATACACTTTGCTGAGGGAAGAGAAGACAAGCAATTTTGGGCAACAAACCACCAAAAATGTTTAAAAAAACCCACAGCTTGCACATAGAGTCTAAAGATTATATTTACTTAAGGTCTCTCTAAAGAGAAGGATCACAACAATTCCAGAATTCAGTAATGTTTGTCAATCCCCTTATCTCGATCATCTAGTTACATACAATATAGTGTTCAAAATGTCTGTGAATATATAGAAAAAAAATGAGTAATTTACAGTTAGATCACAAAGATCAAGACCATATTATTATGTATGTAATGCAAACTAATAAACTCTAATGTACCTTTGATGTTAGCAAAAAGAAATATTTTACTACAAGAATAAGTTTCTGCCCAAGATAGATAATTCAAAGAAAACCGTGATTTTGATATATCAAGTTAAGATCCCGTGGTTTCTATAGTTTGTAATACATTTCTCTTCTTTTTAAGACTTCCACCCTATTACCACCTCTCCTTGGTTGTTTGATTTGCTCTAGGATTTGAAATCTTATTTGTGAGATGTTCTGTTTCAATTTATCAAAGTGGGCTGATATTGGCAATAAAACATATTTTGGCGGATGGTAGATTTATGTTTCAACAATCTTTCTTTAAGTTTAAGGGTAGGTTTCCCTTTATACATGAGTCCACATGGGGATTTCAAACTATAGATGTCAAAATTACTGTCACAAGTCAAATAATCTGGTATCCTGGACTAAAACGAATAATAACATGCAATGTACAAAGTAAACTTCAAAAGGAATTTACAAATGGAGAGTTCAATCAGATTTGTCATATATATCGGAACTGCTGCCTCACCAACACCCCATCTACTGTCTCCTCCCCATTATCCTATAGAATGTAAGCCCGCAAGGGTAGAGCCCTCTCCCCTCTGTACCAGTCTGTCTATTGTAACTTCTATAGGTACCGTATTCTGTATGTAACCCCCTTCTCATGTACAGCCCCATGAAATCAATGGCGCTCTAGAAATAAATAATACTAATAATAAAAATATATGGGCGATATTTGCTGAATGATGCGCATTCCCAGTGTGCCTTTGGTTCTGTGATATGATGAAGATCTACACATGGAAGAACAAAGCCATGGAAGAAATCTCAGTCCATACAGATTCTAGAACAGTCATGGCGAACCTTTCACAGGCCGAGTGCTCAAACTGTAGCCCTAAACCCATTTTTTTTTCCGAAGTGACAACCAATTCTATTATGTAAATAATTTATTTTAATCTTACCTTTGCCGTCTTCTCTTCTCTTCAGCAGGGGGCATCACGCTCATGCATGATTACCAAATTGAAGCTGAGCCCCTGCCCTTTCCAGACACAGCAGTTGGATTGATCTTTCTGGAAAAAATTGCAGCATATTAGATAGAAATTAGCATGGAATGCAATCAGATGTCACCCTGAAATCCACATCTACATCTCATAAATCCCATAAAGACGTACGAGTTTCTCTCCTCCCCCTTCATTGTGTAGTTCAGTCCCCCTTCCTGGCCACTTCCTGGTAAACATGTCCCCCATCCTGATATATATTTCCTACATTCTGGTATATTTGTCCCCATCATGGCCCTATCCTGGTAAATGTACCCCATCCCAGCATATTCCCCATCCTGGTAAATGTACTCCATTCCTGGTAAATGTCCTCCATTCTGGTAAATGTACCCCATCCTGGTAAATGTACCCCATTATTGTAAATATATCCCATCCTGGCATGTTCCCCCATGCTGTTAAATGACCCCATCCTGGTAAATGTACCCCATTCAGGCATATTCCCTTATCTTGGTAAATGTCCCCTTTCCTGGTAAATGTACCGAATCCTGGTAAATGTACCCCATCCTGGCATTTTCCTCACCCTGGCATGTTCATGTACCCCCATCCTTTCATGTTTCTCCCCATCCTTTCATGTTTACCCCCATCCTGGTAAATGTATCCCCCATCCTGGCATGTTCCCCTTCCTGCTAAATGTACCCCATCCTGGCATGTTTCCCCCCAACCTTGCAGCCATGTTTCCCCCCATCCTTGCATGTTTCCCCCATCCTTGCAGTCATGTTTACCCCATCCTTGCAGTCATGTTTTCCCCCATCCTTGCAGTCATGTTTCCCCCCATCCTTGCTGTCATGCTTCCCCCCATCCTTGCAGTCATGTTTTCCCCCATCCTTGCAGTCATGTTTCCCCCCATCCTTGCTGTCATGTTTCCCCCCATCCTTGCAGTCATGTTTCCCCCCATCCTTGCAGTCATGTTTCCCCCATCTTTGCAGCCATGTTTCCCCCATCCTTGCAGCCATGTTTCTCTCCATCTTTGCACGTTTCTCTTCGTTTTTGCACCTTTCCCCCATCCTTGCAGCCATGTTTGCCCCGTGCTTTCCATGTTTGCCCCGTGCTCTGTATGCCCCGTGCTCTGTATGCCCCGTGCTCTGTTTCTGTTTGCCCCATGCTCTGTTTGCCCTGTGCTCTGTTTGCCCCGTGCTCTGTATGCCCCGTGCTCCCATGTTTGCCCCGTGCTCCCATGTTTGCCCCGTGCTCCCATGTTTGCCCCGTGCTCCCATGTTTGCCCCGTGCTCTGTTTGCAACGTGCTCTGTATGCCCCATGCTCCCATGTATGCCCCGTGTTCCCATGTTTGCCCCGTGCTCCCATGTTTGCCTCGTGCTCCCATGTTTGCCTCGTGCTCTGATTGCCCCGTGCTCTGTTTGTCCCGTGCTGGCACTGTCCCCCACACCTTGGCACAGCCGCGTACAGCTTAAATATACAAATAAAAAACTCACCTTCCAGCCTCCGCTCCTCCGCTGCGTGCCGCTGGGTCCTCAGTCAGTTCAGTTCACGCGTGGCCACAAGACGCAGGCGCCGCCTACTGATGCTCCTCCGTCTCCTAGGCAACAGTCCTGCGGCCCAGGAGAGGAGGCGTGTCAGAGGGAGGAAAAATGTCTCCTCTGCTAAACACAACTTTGAACTGCCGGCGCGGCCACACCGACAGTTCAAAGTGGCTCAGTGTGGTGACAGCTCGCGTGCCAGCAAAAAGGGCTCTGCATTCCCAGTCTGGCACGCGTGCCATAGGTTCGCCATCACTGTTCTAGAATATTTCCGCTGATTATAATGTGATAATGGAAAATCTTTAAAACTGTTGGATAAATACCATATTTTTCAGATTATAAGACGCACTTATCCCCTCAAGAATTTGGGAGGAAAATGAGGGGTGCATCTTATATTCCGAATGTAGCTTACCAGAGGTGGTGGAGAGGGGTCACAGGAAGCAGGGGAGATGTTGCCGGCCGCGGGTGCCGTGCTGCGGGCTGTGAAGCAGGGGCCGCCATTCTGAAAATGTCATTGGTGCGGGCTTCAAATAATGGCGCCCGGAGTCGGCAGATGTGCAGATGCAGCTCTCGGCTCAAGATTTCATCTGCGCACGTGCCGCCTCCAACCCATTGATCTCTCCCCAGCGGTCTTAAGAAAAATGGCACCCGTAGGTGGCACGTGCGCAGATGAGATCTCGGCTTGTTAGTGAGCCAAGAGCTCCACCTGCACATGCGTCAACTCCGAGAGCTATTTCTTTGAAGCCCGCACCATTGACAGTTTCTGGATGCTCGTCCTGCCTCACAGTGCTCGCAGTGAGCATCTGGGACACCCGCAGCATCCCCTTACTCCACCAAAGACCCTGCCTCCTGTGACCCTGCTCTACCACCGCTGCCGTGCCTGCTCCGGTAAGACACCATCGGATTATAAGACAAACCCTATATTTTTCCCCCTTTTTTTTCTCTCTAAATTTGGGGTGCGTCTTATAATCAGGTGCGTCTTAAAAACGAAAAGTACTGTATGTTATTTTTTGTGGTTACTATATTTATAAGTATGATTGCATAACGGCAGTTGAAAGTAATACACAAAGAAGAAACAGATTATCTATATCAAAGAAATATAAGTAAATGCTTATTATATCTGTAATCAGCTTTAAAAGGTTGATTAGGGTAATGATGTCCGCATGATTTTGTATGACCGCCTTCGGGTGTTATTATAAAGCTCTATGTTATTAATTTGAATAGAACATTTGAGAAAGGCTTACATCTATAAGCCGAAATGCATCAGCTGATCTATGGAACCAAAATGAAAAACTGAAAAGGAGCAAAATACTGTGTGAGCGATAGTGGTGTTTGAAGACAAGTGTAAATAAGGTAATATTTAAGCTGTATTTGTGGGTTAAAGCAATGCAATAACGTTAAACTTAATTTTTCATAATGAAGTTTTGGTTTTCAGTTGCTACACTGCTTCTGTAAAGGTAAATTCACACATGGCTAATACAAAGTGGATTTTCTGCTGCACCTTCGGCAGTATTCCCAGAATCCATAAACGATGCAGTTTTTTGGTTGCATATTATTATGTGATGTAAGCCCACTGATTTAACAGGTTAGACAAAGTGAATAGAATATATTCAACCCTGAGCCGAATGTACTTAAGGGTTCACTCACATATGCATATTATATATATATATATATATATATATATATATATATATATATATATATATATACTAGAAGGTGGCCCGATTCTACGCATCGGGTATTCTAGAATTTACGTATTGTGTAGTTCATGTATGATTTTTGTTATATATATATATATATATAGAGAGATGTTGTTGTTGTGTGTAGTTACCAAGTGTTTGTGTAGGCGCTGTACATGTTCTGGGTGTTGTCTGGGTGTGACGGGGGGTGAGAGCGGTGTTGTATGTGTGTTGCGTGTGTTGCGTGTGTTGCGTTGTTTGTGGAGCGCTGTGTGTCTGTAGCGTTGTGTGTGTGTGTTGCGCGGTTTGTGTGTGTGTGGTGTGTTTTGGGGGGAGGTATGTTTTGTGCAATGTGTGTGTTGTGCGGTATGTGCGTATATTTGTGTGTGCCGCGGTGTTTGTGTGTTGGGTGTTGTGTGTGTGCAGCGTTGTCTGTGTGTGTGGGTGTCTGTGTAGGGCAGTTGTTTGTGGTTCCCAGTGTGTGTGTGTGTGTGTGGTGTGTTGTGCAGTGCGCGCGCGTGTGTGTGTGTGTGTGTGTGTGTGTGTGCATCAGCCTCTCTTCTCTCAGCCTACCTCTCCCAGCCTCCCTCCTCCCAGCCTCCCTCAGCATCAGCCTCCCTCTCCCAGCCTCCCCAAGCATCAGCCTCCGCCAGCATCAGCCTCCCTCTCCCAGCCTTCCCCAGGATCAGCCTCTCTCCTCCCAGCCTCCGTCCTCCCAGCCTTCCCCAGCATCAGCTTTCCCCTCCCAGCCTCCCTCAGCATCAGCCTTCCCCAGCATCAGCCTCTCTCCTCCCAGCCTCAGCCTCTCTCCTTCCAGCCTCCCCCAGCATCAGCCTCTCTCCTTCCAGCTTCCCTCAGCATCAGCCTCCCCTTCCCAGCCTTCCCCAGGATCAGCCTCTCTCCTCCCAGCCTCCTTCCTCCCAGCCTCCCCCTCCCAGCCTCCCTCAGCATCAGCCTTCCGCTCCCAGTCTCCCCCAGCATCAGCCTCCCCATGCATCAGCCTCCCCCAGCATCAGCCTCTCTCCTTCCAGCCTCCCCCAGCATCAGCCTCCCCTTCCCAGCCTTCCCCAGGATCAGCCTCTCTCCTCCCAGCCTCCTTCCTCCCAGCCTCCCTCAGCATCAGCCTTCCGCTCCCAGTCTCCCCCAGCATCAGCCTCCCCAAGCATCAGCCTCCACCAGCATCAGCCTCTCTCCTTCCAGCCTCCCCCAGCATCAGCCTCTCTCCTTCCAGCCTCCCTCAGCATCAGCCTCCCGTTCCCAGCCTTCCCCAGGATCAGCCTCTCTCCTCCCAGCCTCCTTCCTCCCAGCCTCCCTCAGCATCAGCCTTCCCCTCCCAGTCTCCCCCAGCATCAGCCTCCCCAAGCATCAGCCTCCACCAGCATTAGCCTCTCTCCTTCCAGCCTCCCCCAGCATCAGCCTCCCCAAGCATCAGCCTCCACCAGCATCAGCCTCCCTCGTCCCAGCCTCCCCTCCCAGCCTCCCCCAGCATCAGCCTCTCTCCTCCCAGCCTTCCCCATGATCAGCCTCTCTGCTCCCAGCCTCCTCCAGCACGCCGTGCTCCTCTGCCGACACTCACACACCCGATCGCATCCACTCACACACACCCGATCGCATCCACTCACACACACCCGATCGCATCCACTCACACACACCCGATCGCATCCACTCACACACACCCGATCGCATACACTCACACACACAGACACTGACGATATCGCACATACGCGCTTATACTCACAACATCCGGAGATACCACATGCTTCTGGCCATGTGATCCCCCGGCAGGTCCTGGAAGCTCACAACAGCACAGTATCGCCGCCGAAAAGCAAGCGATATCCCAGGATGCTGTGAGTATGTGGATGCGATGTGTGTGTGAGTGTGATCTGATTTGTGTGTGTGTATGTGTGCTGTTATGTGTGTGCTGTTATGTGTCTGTATTTTCCGCCGCTGCAGGACCTTGATGTGTGGATGCGATGTGATGTGTGAGGTGTGTGTGAGAGTGAGTGTGAGCCGGTGTACACTGGTAACTATGATACACATCGGGTAACTAAGGGACCTTAGTTACCCGATGTTTATAATGGTTACCAGCTTTCACGGCCTCCGTCAAGATGCCAGCATCGCAAGGTTATGTCTGGCGCTGCCGGGATCCTGACGGAGCCGGTGTAGAAGCAAGAGATATCCCAGCATGTTGTGAGTGTGTGGATGTGATGTGTGAGAGTGAGTGTGAGAGTGAGTGTGATCTGATGTGTGTATGTACTCACCTGGGAGTCGCGGCTCCGTGTCAGTTGGGCCAGAGCGAGCGTGCATTGCGTGAGGGGGGCGGGGGCTGCAGAGAGCCGGGGCGAGAGGCCAATCCGTGTGGGGGGGCGGGGCCATGGCGAGCCCAGCGGCCAATCAGCTTTGTGTCACCGTAAGGACACAATTTCGGAGCATGACAGACAGACAGACAGACAGACAGACAGAATAAGGCAATTATATATATAGATATATATATATACAGTCATATGAAAAAGTTTGGGCGCCCCTATTAATGTTAACTTTTATTCTTTATAACGATTTGGGTTTTTGCAACAGCTATTTCAGTTTTTCATATATCTAATAATTGATGGACTAAGTAATATTTCTGGATTGAAATGAGGTTTATTGTACTAACAGAAAATGTGCAACCCGCATTTAAACAAAATTTGACCGGTGCAAAAGTATGGGCACCTCAACATAAAAGTGACATTAATATTTTGTAGATCCTCCTTTTTCAAAAATAACAGCCTCTAGTCGCTTCCTGTAGCTTTTAATGAGTTCCTGGATGAAGGTATATTTGACCATTCCTGTTTACAAAACAATTCCAGTTCAGTTAAGTTTGACGGTCGCCGAGCATGGACAGCCCACTTCAAATCAGCCCACAGATTTTCAATGATATTCAGGTCAGGGGACTGGGATGGGCATTCCAGGACATTGCAATTGTTCCTCTGCATGAATGCCTGAGTAGATTTGGAGCGGTGTTTTGGATCATTGTCTTGCTGAAATATCCATCCCCTGCGTAACTTCAACTTCGTCACTGATTCTTGCACATTATTGTCAAGAATCTGCTGATACTGAGTTGAATCCATGCGACCCTTAACTTTAACAAGATTCCCGGTGCCGGCACTGGCCACACAGACCCAAAGCATGATGGAACCTCTACCAAATTTTAGTGTGGGTAGCAAGTGCTTTTCTTGGAATGCCGTGTTTTTTTGCCTCCATGCATAACGCCTTTTTGCATGTCTAAACAACTCAATCTTTGTTTCATCAGTCCACAGGACCTTCTTCCAAAATGTAACTGGCTTGTCCAAATGTGCTTTTGCATACCTCAGGCGACTGTTTGTGGTGTGCTTGCAGAAACGGCTTCTTTCGTATCACTCTCCCATACACCTTCTCCTTGTGCAACGTGCGCTGTATTGTTGACCGATGCACATTGACACCATCTGCAGCAAGATGATGCTGTAGGTCTTTGGAGGTGGTCTGTGGATTGTCCTTGACTGTTCTCACCATTCTTCTTCTCTGCCTTTCTGATATTTTTCTTGGCCTGCCACTTCTGGGCTTAACAAGAACTGTACCTGTGTTCTTCCATTTCCTTACGATGTTCCTCACAGTGGAAACTGACAGTTTAAATCTCTGACACAATTTTTGTATCCTTCCCCTGAACAACTATGTTGAATAATCTTTGTTTTCAGATCATTTGAGAGTTGTTTTGAGGAGCCCATGATGCCACTCTTCATAGGAGATTCAAATAGGAGAACAACTTGCAAGTGGCCACCTTAAATACCTTTTCTCATGATTGGATACAACGGCCTATGAAGTTCAAAGCTCAATGAGGCTACAAAACCAACTTAGTGCTTTAGTAAGTCAGTAAAAAGTAGTTAGGAGTGTTCAAATCAAGAAATTGATAAGGGTGCCCATACTTTTGCACTGGTCAAATTTTGTTTAAATGCGGATTGCACATTTTCTGTTAGTACAAGATACCTCATTTCAATCCAGAAATATTACTCAGTCCATCAGTTATTACATATATGAAACTGAAATAGCTGTTGCAAAAACCCAAATTGTTATAAAGAAAAAAGGTTAACATTAATATGGGTGCCCAAACTTTTTCATATGACTGTATATATATATATATATATATATATATATATATATATATATACATACATACATACATACATACATATACACACACACATACATACACACACATACATACACATATACATAGAAATCTGGACAATATTCATCCAGAAAACATGGGTGAATGATAGTGTGGAATTCCATATGTCATGGGAGTGTTATGTGACTGTGTTGTTTTTTGCCTATCATCCATGTGACATGTGTATGCCATCCATATGACATGCAGTTATGCATTTTTGTTCTCAGCAGCTATTATTCTACAGTAATTTCTAGAACCATTTACAGTGTTCTATGCTACAGAATGGTGATATATCTGTAAAAAGACAGATGGTCCGTGTGCCATCCATTTCTTCCTTGCACCTATAGACTTGCGTTGGCAAGTCTCGGCTGTTTTACGCAACCATACACAGCATGCTGCGATTTTTTCATCAGGCCGAAAACAGCTGAGGCAAAAAATAAATAAGTAAAAACAAAATCGCATCTCAGTGCTATGTTATTGTTTAATACTGGAGAGAGTGCAATCCGTTTTTCATTGGATTGCACTCGGCGTATATATTTGCAGATTATGAGCGAATCCTAAGGCTGCGGTCCATGGAATTTATTCACTGCAGATCTCTACAGTGCAGATAAGGCTGTGATATGCACAGTGGCAATTACCACTAGCTATCATTAAAGGGTTGGTCCAGCACCTATAATGTTCTTCCTATATATCTATCTTTATACTCTAACCACTTTTTATAACTTGCTTTCTTATGCATGACCCTACAGTTCACTAAAATCTAACCTAATCCCTTTGTGGTTTTTTCCTGCACTTGCAGTGACATTTCATTTCAAGTCACGTTTGAGTCTCCTCTCACAGGAGGCTGGCGCTGCACTCACTCCCTGTGATCATCCATCTTCCCTCCTGGAACAGTGGAACAGGACATCATCAGATGGTGGCATTTCAGTTACTAATTTCTTGCATCATTGTCCCCCTCTGAAGATGTCCTGCATCCACGAAATAGACCTTGTAGAAGATGTGAGTGCAGCACCAACACTCTGCTTCTATCTCCCACAGAGTCTTACTTTTTGGTATAAACACATCATCGGGGTAGAAATAAAAGCAGTTACACCTATGCTCAACTGCTAGCAAGCAAATAATCAGTGACTGACATTGCTGTCACAAACTGCTTCTCTCACTGTCTTCAAACGAAATAGTCATTAGAGGGTGGTGGTAGAAGCAGTATTTGACACCAGGGCCACCCCTTGGTGACAATTCGTTTGAAGGAGGTAGTAGAAGCTGTAGGGCAGTGCTGTTGTCACTCATGGCTTCTACCTCCGCACCCTTGTGACATCAACTTTCACAGAAAGTATGACTGCAAAAGAGACAGAAGCAGAGTACCAGCACTGAACTCACATCTACCACAGCGTCTCTCATCATGGATTCAAGATGTCTTCAAAGAGGGCGGTGATGCAACAAACTACTAAGTAATTGCAGTGCTGCCCACTGATGACACCCTGTTCCAGGAGGGGCAATAGACTGTGGGGACTGAGTGTAACCCAGCCTGTTGTGAGTGCAGTAAGTAAAAAAAAAACAACACATAACAATTAGCTGGATAAGGAGAAGTGTAGGGTAATGTATAAAAAAGCAAATTGCAAAAGTGGTTAAAGTGTAAAGATTGATAAGTAGGAAAGATATTTTAGGCAGCAGAGGGACCCTTTAAGAAGATGCTGGGAAATGGTGTCTTTCCTAAAAATAAAGCACTATAAGTCAATAAAAATGTAATTATTTCACCCATCTCTCCAATGGAGCAGATAATAAGGGTACATCTCTTTTATATCGATTTCCTTCCATGTTGACAGCGGACACCAGAGTACACATATGCTCTATAATACCTTGCAGGAGCTACTTAGTTACTATAAAACCCAACTGCTTGTCACGCCAGTGAGTCTCATATGCCTTCTTGGCGCCGCCCTGTTCACTGCATTCACCACTCTGCTTCTTCAGTGTCAGATCTTCCTGTGCTGCCTTGTGCTCACTGCCAACTCTGTTCCTAGAGAATCTCCACCTGGCTATAGGGAGGCGTGGCTGGTCTCTGCCAGAATATAACCCTGCTGAGGTCTGGTTCCCTGACCACTCCCATGCTAGCAGGGCCTACATCAGGCAGAAACTCCCACCAATCTTTGCCTGAACGTGGTTAGTTCATCTGCTAGTGCCCTGTTTATGTGTTTGATTCCCCAGTTACTGACCCAGCTTGAATTCCTGTCCTTAGATACAAAATTTCCCAAAGGCGCATATTGAATTTAAAACCGGGTGTGAACAGTCTCCACCACTACCGGCTATACATGGGACAACTCCATAGAGCATACAGACAAAAGGATAAAGGAGTTTGAAGGTCAATATAAAATTACAAATTTATTTAGACAATGATAAAAGAGACAATGGTATCAATACAAACATGAATGAATAATACAAAAGATAAAAACGACACATGAAAATGAATGGTGGGAATGGGCACCCTGGGTCACAGCCCAAAAAGAGAAACAGGTTAACAATGGAGAGTTCTGAATTCCTCATACAGAATCATGCCGCTATGGAAGCAGTAGTACACATACAAAGGGGGAATTTCAGAATAACGTACCAAAAGTGCAAAGTGCTTAAAGATGTAACAAAGATTTTCTCAAGGTGGAACCAGGGATGCTCACAGACTTCTCCAGATGTACCCTCCAGACTTCTCCAGATGTACTACTCCAGATGTTCCCTCAGACTTTAGGTCTGAGGGTACATCTGGAAAAGTCTGAGCATCTCTGATTTCACCTTGAGAAAATCTTGGTTACATCTTTAAGCACTTAGCACTTTTGGTACGTTATTCTGAAATTCCCCCTTTGTATGTGTACTACTGCTTCCATAGCGGCATGATTCTGTATGAGGAATTCAGAACTCTCCATTGTTAACCTGTTTCTCTTTTTGGGCTGTGTCCCAGGGTGCCCATTCCCACCATTCATTTTCATGTGTCGTTTTTATCTTTTATATTATTCATTCATGTTTGTATTGATACCATTGACTCTTTTATCATTGTCTAAATAAATTTGTAATTTTATATTGACCTTCAAACCCCTTTTTCCTTTTGTTTGAATACCTGTCCTATCTGACATCTCCGCTCCTGACCTTGGCTTTGTTCTGAATCTGTGCTGCCTGCCTGACTTTTGACTATCTGTGTACGCCTCCATCTCACCTGCCTGTATTTCATGGCCCATGGTGCAGTGGGTCCACACTCACCAGAGTTACAAGTTTTATGGTCTCAAAAACCAACAATAAAAGCAAAAAATTAATTTTTAAAGCCAACAATAAAACAGATTGTCAAATATCAAGATCAAATGGTCCCTAATTACTACAATATACTGGTATATTGCAATTCAATATTTGTCCACCACTCACCTAGACTGTGCTAGCCATGATTATCTACCAGCTACAACCCCTAACTCTTGTTCACTTAATGAAAAAAAAATCAAACTTCAGGTAATCAACTTATATTTTGCAATAAGTATTCAGATAATGTTTCCTTCGACAAAACCAGGATACCAACATGTATATTACTTTATCCTTTTAAGAGTTTTGTATATTGCACTGCACTGACAATATAGAATTCCTTTTATTGGAAAGGTACAGCTGCGATGAGAAAATGGCAGGAAGTATTTATAGAAATTAAATCTGGCATGTGATATGCTTCCCTCGGCTCCACAGATGGACCAATCATCATTTATGCTGAAAGTCTTTAAAAGTCAGCAGAAAATCTTGCACTAGGCTGGGTTTGAACTTGGCAATCACCAATTCCGTTTTTCTTCTGACCTGGGCATTTTTCTGTGATTGTATTGAATAGCTTTGTTCCTTGTGTTCCTCTGAAAGCCCAACTTTAAAAAATCACTGAAGGGTTAAGAGAAAATGAGTAATACTAGAATTAATACACTGCCGCAAAGCAGGCAAAAGCCAAGGCTCCTGCCGTTTCCTGGCCCACAGTGGACTCTGCAGGTGCAGCCAGTTTTATGCAATTACTGCAGCACAATTGAAGCACTCTTCTCTCATCCCAGCGTTATGAAACCAGTCCCAACAGCACAACTCACACTTAAAAGGAAAATCTGGGGATATTAAAGGAAAAGGGTGGTAGATGAATCATCATTTAACTCCTCCATACTGAGCAATTTTTCCTTGTTTTGAAGCATGTCAGCAAAAGGACAATAAGGTATAATGGACTAGCAGATCTGTCTCAAAACCAGTATGATGCTTCATTATTTTCTGCAGACATATTCCAGCTACTTTATTAGCCAGGATCCACAGAAGAATTCTCTCCGTATTTTCTTCTAAAAACCATTCTGATAATTAGAATGTAAACATAACTAATTTGTCATCGTGGTCGGCAAAGGCTGCAAGACTCAGATCTAGAGCTGTGTACCTGGAAAAATAAAACAGGTCAGGGAAAGAAACAATCCTGGGGACATGATAGCAAGCTATGACCGTGTCCTGTTGTGCCCAATTGCCTATTATAATATATGTGATAATATAGGAAGGTAGGTGTATTAAGTATATGCAGTGTCAACACTAGAGATGAGAGAACCGGTCGCGGTTCGGCTCGAGGTCGGTTCGCCGAACGGAGCTCCCGTTCGAGTTCGGTTCGTCGAACGTTCGACGAACCGAACTCGAACCAATAGCCTATAATGGGAGGCAATCACAAACAGATAAAATTGCATTATAAATGTACACATACAGTTAATAAACATTGCCATAACACTTACCGGTCCCCGCGATCCCTCCTGCACTATGTCTCCTGCCGCTATTCCATCCGATGATCGCTGAATCCTCCCGGTGACCGGCACTGCCAGCAGAGATGCAGGACCTATCATGACGTCAAAATAGCCATGTGACCAGTCACGTGGCTATTATCTCATTGGCTACAGACTGGTCACATGACTATGACGCGTCATGTAGGACCTGCGAGTGCATCTCTCCGGTACACGGTGCACATTTGTGTATCGCCGTGTACCGGCGACATGCTCTAGCACACGGTCGACTCCCCGTTCCGTTAGGGACCGGCTGACACAGCCGGTCATTAACGGAGATCACAGTTGACATAGCAACGCAGTTAGCGGTGACGTCACCGCTAACCGCGGCTCCGAGAGCACCGTTGCTATGGTAACGCGTCTGTCAGCGTTACCGCTGTTACCGCTGACAGCCAGCAGCACTGATCTCTCACGGAGTGAAGGCTGCACGCTGCTTCCTGATTGTAGTGAGGATTGTAGTGAGGATGAGGTGCCCCAGCTCACTTGATGAGCTGGGGCACCTCATCCTCACTACAATCCTCACTATTACTACACTAGTGAGGATTGTAGTGAGGATGAGGTGCCCCAGCTCATCAAGTGATGAGCTGGGGCACCTCATCCTCCCTACAATCCTCACTACTACTACACTAGTGAGGATTGTAGTGAGGATGAGGTGCCCCAGCCCATCAAGTGATGAGCTGGGGCACCTCATCCTCACTACAATCCTCACTACAATCCTGAAGTGCAGTTTCTTCAAATTCATTTAAAGGCACTTGGAACGCTGAAATTGCTGCTTATAATTTAAGCCTCTATTAAAAACCTCTTATCAGCGCTGGTTTATTGGGGATTTATTGGGCTGTCAGGGGGTAATAAAGATGGAGTCTCTAATGTGTCTGTGTATTTATTTCTATTAAAGTACTTTTTCTCTGTGTGGTGTCTTTTTTTTAACCCTTTATTGGAGATTCTTAATGGCCGGGTCAAACGTGCCTGACATTAAGAATCTCTGGCTTAATACTGGCTAGTAAAACAAAGCCAGTATTAACTCATGATTACTCAACAAGCCATCCGGCTCCAGGGCTGTTGGAAGAGTTGGATACAGCGCCAGATGATGGCGCTTCTATGAGAGCGCTATTTTCTGGGGCGGCTGCGGACTGAAATTCGCAGCAGAGGCGCCCAGAAACCTCAGGCTAACCTGTGCCGTGGATTCCAATCCCCAGCTGCCTAATTGTACCTGGCTGGACACAAAAATGGGGCGAAGCCCACGTCATTTGTTTTTTAATTATTTCATGAAATAAGTGAAATAATTAAAAAAAACGGACTTCCCTATATTTTTGGTTCCCAGCCGGGTACAAATAGGCAACTGGGGGTTGGAGGCAGCCCGTGGCTGCCTGCTGTACCTGGCTAGCATACAAAAATATGGCGAAGCCCACATCATTTTTTTGGTGGGCAAAAAACTTCTACATACAGTCCTGGATTGAGTATGCTGAGCCTTGTAGTTCTGCAGCTGCTGTCTGCTCTTCTCCATACAGACAGACAGCAGCTGCAGAACTACAAGGCTCAGCATACTCCATCCAGGACTGTATGCAGAAGTTTTTTGCCCCCTGAAAAAATTATGTGGGCTTCGCCATATTTTTGTATGCTAGCCAGGTACAGCAGGCAGGTACGGCTGCCCCAAACCCCCAGTTGCCTATTTGTACCCGGCTGGGAACCAAAAATAAAGGGAAGCCCTTTTTTTATTATTTCATGAATTTCATGAAATAATTAGAAAACAAATGACGTAGGCTTCGCCCCATTTTTGTGTCCAGCCAGGTACAACTAGGCAGCTGGGGATTGGAATACGCAGCACAGGTTGGCCTGAGCTTTCTGGGCCCCACTGCTGCGAATTGCAGTCTGCAGCCGCCTCAGAAAATGGCACTTTCATAGAAGCACCATCTTCTGGCGCTGTATCCAACTCTTCCAGCACCTGCCTGCTATACCTGGCTAGCATACAAAAATATGGCGAAGCTCACGTCCTTTTTTTGTAGTTTTTTGGCAAAAAAAATAAAAAATGCTTCCCTGGATTTTCCATTGCCAGTGAAGGTAACACCAAGCAGTGGGGGTTAGCAGCCAGTAGCTGCTTGGATTACCCTTAGCTAGCAATACAAAAAATGCAGCGGGAGCCCATATATATTTTTTTTAATTATTTATTTAAATAACTAAAAACAAAATGGGCTTCCCTGTATTTTGATTGCTGGACATCACAGTGCTGTAAAAATAAAACTTTAAAAAAATGACGTAGCGCTCTGCGGTATTTTTGATTCTCAGCGCAGATAAAGCAGACAGCTATGGGTTGCCACCCCCATCTGCCTGCCGTTACCTTGGTTGGCAATCAAAATACAGGGAAGCCCATTAATTTTTTCTATTTAAAAAATAGTTAAAAAAAAAAAAAAAATGACGTTTCGGTCCCCCCATTTTTGATAGCCAGCTAGAGTAAAGCAGACAGCTGTAGCCTGAAAACCACAGCTGGCAGCTTTACCGTGGTTGGGGATCCAATGTGGAGGTCCCCTCAGGCTCTTTTTTATAATTATTTTATAAATATTAATAATTACACAATAAAAGTAGGGTCCCCCCCAAATTGGATCACCAGCCAAGGTAAAGCGGACAGCTGTGGTCTGGTATTTTCAGGGTGGGAAGGTCCATAGTTATTGAGCCTTCACAGCCTAAAAATAGCAGGCCGCAGGCACCCCAGACGTGGCGCATCAACTAGATGCGCCAATCCTGGCGCTTCACCCCAGCTCATCCCGTGCCCTGGTGCAGTGGCAAATGGGGTAATAAATCGGGTTGATACTAGCTGTAAAGTCACCTGAGATCAAGCCCAGCAGTTTGTGATGTCATGGCGTCTATTAGATACCCAACATCATAAACTGTCAGTACTAACAAAAACAAAAAAAAAAAAAAAAAAAATCGACAAAAGAAATTTATTTGAAAAAACAGTCCCCAAAACATTTCCTCTTTCACCAATTTATTGTAAGAAAAAAAATAAAGGGGTCCCACGACGACTCTGGACCGTCTAGAATATGGGGGGGGAGACACTCAGGGAACGTATCCCCCATTTTCTAGGAGTGCGGACCCTTCATGTGAGGAGTGTGGGTGCAATGAATCTGCACTCACTCTCCCCAGGTCCACAGCAGCAGAGTCCATGTCGTAATGGTTGCTGCCAAAGCTGCAATGCCCTGCTCATGAGGTAAGGGCATGCCTAATCAGGAGAACTACTGTAGAGGAAGCTCTGCTCACTGGTATATAGGTGCTCAGAGGTAATAATAGATAAAATTAGTGAGTAACCTCGGCACTCTAAATCTCCCAGACTAAGTCAGTAAGTCACAACGGATAGTAATGCAAAATCACTCTTTATTGGTCCGTATTAAGAAAAAAAAATTTTCATAAGCATATATGTTTTTGTCCAAAACAAGTTACAAATGACGTTTTGGCCTGAGCCTTCGTCAGATTGGACTTATCTGCATGTAATCATGAAAAATGACAATAATCAGTATCACATAAGAGTGAGAGAACAATAACATAAACTCGAACAATGTAGAGGTACAATTGGGATGCAGCAAAAAAATTGCAACACAGCAAGAAATGAAACACATGATACAAATGTCATAATACAGTACAAGGACAATATAGTAATGACAAATATGGGGTCAGAGTAGGCTTAGACAGCTCTGGTACGAAAGAGATGTCAATCATAAAGTAACATGTGCAGTAGGTGTAGAGCTACACTATGCATGGCAGAGCTAATGGGTAGACCGACCATAGAAAAAGAACAGAGAAAAAGTGGAGAAAAAGTGGAGAAAAGGTGGAGAAGTGGAGAAGAAGTGTTTGTTCATGCCAGATGGGAGATAAATAATTTTTTACCGGCGCTGTCATTTACTGTAACGTGATCATCGGTGTTCGGTGTATACCTGTGATCACGTGAGCGGGGACCGGAAAAACCGTCCTGAATCATGATCTCCAGGGTCTCAGCTAGCCCTGAAACCCCGGAGATTTTCTGACACTGGGGGGCATTATTCACTTACTTCTGCCTGCTGTTTATAAACGGAAGATCAGAATAAGGCTACATTAACACGACCGATCCATTTTTGCGGTCTGCAAAAAAACAGTCCGTTTTTTTTCACGGGTGCATCCGTGTGGCATCCGTTTCCGTTCCGTAGACGGTCCGTATGTCATCTGTTTGTCATCCGTGTGCCTTCCGTTTTTTTTGTGTACTGCAAAAAAACTGAAGGAGGGTAAATGCATAAATTTACCCAGGGTCCATAGCTTCATCCTACATGAGGCGGTCACATGTTCACTCCAGTGCCATTTTCTACTGCTTTTCACAGCGTAGAGCGCTCTGGTGATTTTCTTGTGCTTGTGCACTTCATATCAGTCTTTTCTGTCATTATAATGGCAGAAAGACACATAATGTCCCACTCTCCTGCATTTTGTAATTTTGGACCCTTTGGTGCCTTTCATGTGGCACTAAGGGGTGCTTAGCTTTGTATTTAGCCAAAAAAAATGAAAAAAAAAAATGACGTAGGGTTCCCCCTAGTTTTGTAGCCAGTTAGGGTAAAGCAGACGGCTGCAGCCTGCAGACCACAGCTGGCAACCTCACCTTGGCTGGTAATCCAAAACTGAGGGCACCCCACGCTGTTATCTTAAATTAAATAATTAAAAAAAAAAAAACACGTAGGGGTCCCCCCAAAATTGGATCACCAGCCAAGGTAAAGCAGACAGCTGGGGTCTGATATTCTCAGACTAGGGAGGTCCATGGTTATTCGACTCTCCCCAGCCTAAAAATAGTAGGCCGCAGCCGCCCCAGAAGTGGCGCATCCATTAGATGTGCCAATCCTGGTGCTTCGCCCCAGCTCATCCCGCGCCCTGGTGCGGTGGCAAACGGGGTAATATATGGGGTTAATACCAGATGTGTAATGTCACCTGGCATCAAGCCCTGGGGTTGGTGAGGTCAGGTGTCTATCAGATACCCGATATCACCAACCTTGTCAGTAATAAAAAAAAAATAGACGACAAACACATTTTTATTTGAAAAAACACTCCCCAAAACATTCCCTCTTTAACCAATTTATTAGAAAGAAAAACAAATGCAGGTCTGGTGTAATCCAAGGGGTTGCCATGACGATCCACACTGTCCCAGTCAATGAAGAGCAGAATGTTCCCCATTGGCTGGGAGAGCAATGCAGTGACCTGAGCTAACATCAATGGGTCAGCCCAGGTCACTGCAGGGGATGACAAGTGCTGCTGTCAGCGAGGTACATTACCTGCGCTGCTCTCCTGCCCTGCTGACAGCACCTGTCACTGAGTTCAATGACCGCCGCCTTCACAGCCAAGTATCGCGAGAGGCCCGTGACGTCACCGCTAGTCAGTCTCGGGTCGGAAGCGAGAGAAGGTGATGTGACAAGCGGCGGCCATGGAGGACAGTGACAGCGCTGAGGTCGGGATGGCGGGACTTCATCACCGCAGGTAAGCCGAGCGGGACCATGTGTGCAGAGTGTGTGTGCAGAGTGTGTGTGTGTGTGTGTATGTGTGTGTGTGTGTACGTGTGTACATGCCGCGGGCAGGAGGAGGCGGAGCGAGCTGAGCGGGGAAGTGTGGGCTTCCTGCACGTAACTAGGATAAACATCGGGTTACTAACCAAAGCGCTTTGCTTGGATACCCGATGTTTATCTTGGTTACCAGCATGTGGCAGGCTGCCAGCGATGGCTCCTGCACACTGTAGCTGTAAAAAGCCCTGCTTTTTGCTGCTAGAACCGTTCTCGAACGTATCTAGAACTATCGAGCTTTTAGCAAAAAGCTCGAGTTCTAGTTCGATCTAGAACAGCCCCCAAAATCACTCGAACCGCGAACTGGAGAACCATGAACCACGAACCGCGCTCAACTCTAGTCAACACTGTATAGCTGTCTCTTACACCACACCGCATATTAGAAATTACTAAAATAGTCCAGGAACATAACCTAAGGGTCAGAAGTTAATTTGGACCAATAAAATCAGCTAAAATCATAATAGTGACAGAGGATGAAATTATTATACATTTATCAAGCACGTGTCATTAACTGAATCAAATTATTTCCCTTAATGTTACAGGATATTAACAGCAGGAATAAAAGAAAAAACAAAAAAGAAAGGCGCGCAAAGTGTAAGTATGTCAAATGTAGGTTGTGAACATAACTTAGTGGTTGTGTAAACTATAGGCACGCACAACACTAAAGTTGCACATAGGGTGGGATAAATGGCGTCAACTATAGGTCACAGTTCAGACACTGTGCATGACACCGATCTATATGACAGGCTCCCAGTGCAAGCCTTATCAGTGTGCACCTTTTTTGCTGAGCAGCCGCCCCTCCCCTCTAGCTTGGAGGTTTGACTGGCTGTGACATCATCATCTTGCACCCGGGCTGTGGCAGCCTTCAAGAAGAAGGTTTACCACATTCTGTTTGTGCATGCATCATCTGGTCTGGCACCTTTGGTAAGTTTTTTTTCTTTTTTTGATACAATCCTATGTGATTTTTTTCTTAATAATTTAGTGGTGGGATAAAAGTGAAGGTGATCAGCAAATCTGCTAAACTGGACATTCAATCAAAAGAAAATGGAGCCCAATACATATCAAATTCTCAAAAAAAACAATTTATATAAATAAAAAGTTTTTAAAAAATTTCACACGTTTTGAGGCTCAAGAGCCCCTCTTTTCAAGTCTTCTAAGATATGTACAAAAGGACTTAAAATCAAAGCATATACACACACCAAGCGAGGTGCCAAAAATAAAATAGATACAGATAGTAGGGCCCAACCCTCATTAGAATTAAGCAAGAAATAGAGCTAACTCATGGGAAAAACGTTTGTATATATAATAATATACATGTACATAAAATCATGACTAAGGTAGATTAAAACATAGCAATTAATTCATATTATTCTATACATTAATGGTAGTGGGAAAGCACAACCTAGCTGACCAAGGTGTGAATGTCTGATTGTCAAGTAACCAGGATGATTTGAAGGTGAGGACGCCAAAAGAAGAAACGTCTGCGATGTAACAAACGAAGCGTGCCGTGTCTCACGTACAACCGATGATGTCACCTGAATAGCGGCAGTGTATGCGCTCAGCATCTATGATTAACTCAGCAACCCGAGATTGGTAGGCACATCAAATTTTAAAAGGCTGGATGTGCCAGATGAAAATTATATGGTGGATGGGAATAAGGAAACTGCCAAGTAGAAAAAATAAACTGGAATGAACAAACCAAAAAAGTAAGAAAATAAATAAATCAGCAATGTTCAATATAATAAAAGAAAATAGTGATGAATATAAAATTGTGAAAATATAAATAGATGGATTAAGAAAGAAGCATGAATGAAATAGCATGAAGAAAAAAAAAAAGGAATATAATGACTGAAAAAACAATAAGGCAACAGTATGTAGGAGACGGAAAGAGTCAGTGCATGAAAAGCTTTAGGATATTGTTAAAATTATAGGGAATGGTCCGAATGAAAAATTATTTCCTAAATCTTCATTGATTATGTGGAGAGACATACATACCACCTAGTAGCGTTCTTGTACATTTTTGGAAATAGATTTGATTGGAGGCATTGTGAAATGAGTGGATTTGCAATAATGGGCATGTAGCACATGTATCAGACCCCTATCTTGTATAGCCAGAGATGACATTCCACCGGTTTATTAATTCAGTTATGCAATGATGGCGTGGTGAGAAGATTCATTGTCATTCTCACTTGATCTCTAAGAGATAAAGAACATAAGAGGAAGAAGATATTACAATAGATGTTATATAATATAATGGTCTTGCCTTGGTTTTTCATGCATTTGAAACTTCCTTTTAACCCTGGAATTAAAGAGTATTATTCTTGGAAACAGCTCATTCTTTCCTCCGTAATTTGCTGGGTGCAATAAGATTTTGAGTGACTGTGATCTCTGGTACTGCAACAAGGAATTGTTTTTCAGAATGTGCCAATATCTGCTGAGTGGCATCCACAATACGTTTATAATGTTACGAGTCATAATAAAGCTGGTACAAAAAGTGAAAGTGTTAAGGCCCCGTTACATGCAACGACGGATCTAACGATATATCGCTGGGGTCACGGATTCCGTGACGTACATCGGGCATCGTTAGCGACGTCGTTGCATGTGACAGCATGCACGACCGTTAACGATGGAAAATACTCACCTTATAGTCCATCGTTGACACGTCATTACTTTTTAAAAAATCGTTGCTTGTTGAGCACGCAGGTTGTTCATCATTCCCGAGGCAGCAAACATTGCTACGTGTGACACCTCGGGAACGACGAACTGCAGCTTACCTGCGGCCGACGGCAATGCGGAAGGAAGGAGGTGGGCGAGATGTTACATCCCGCTCATCTCCGCCCCTCTGCTTCTATCGGGCGGCCGCTGAGTGACGCCGCTGTGACGCCGCACGAACCGCCCCCTTAGAAAGGAGGCGGTTTGCTGGCAACAGTGACAACGCTAGTCAGGTAAGTCCCGTGTGACGGCTCTTAACGATTTTGGGCGCCACGGGCAGCGATTTGCCCGTGACGCACAAACGACGAGGGCGGGTGCTTTCACCATTGATATCGCTAGCTATATCGCTGCGTGTAACACCCCCTTTAGTGTCATATTTTTGTTGGGTCTATGGGTTAAGCAGCTCTCCTTTGTGCTTACCACCTCTACTCTTTATTAGGCAATCTGATATAACCATTCTTGGGATTTACTTTGGACTGTGCACTGGCATCTCAGATTGCTGAATTAATTCTAGATGCTGAGCGCACGCAGTGAGGCACTACCTCAGACATGGACATGTGCTTGCTTCATTACATAGTGGACACACCTTTCTCCTAGCAGCATTCTCTTTCCTTGAAGACATCCTGCTTACTTTAATATTAGAAACGCCCCACTCTATTAGATAGATTGCACTAAACTGCTGCCATCAATGCCTATGTATATATAAATTAAAGGGAACCTGTCACCAGATTTTTCCCTATTAAACTAAAAGAATCACCTTCTGCAGCTCCTAGGCTGCATTTTATGAAGGTGCACCTTGGCCCTGACTCCCCTTCCAGACCCCAAAAATAACTTTATAAAAGTTGGCCGTTAGGTATACTAATTACCCTGGTTGGCCAGATGGGCGGGCTCATTTGCTGCTCCTTTACCCCCTACAGCCGCTGATTGCCGTCTTCCTTCCTTGATTGACAGGATGACGCCCTCAGTCATCCTCTTCGTCGCATTTTCAAATCTCATGCTTGTGCAGTTAGGTCTGCTCGCGCAGGCGCAGTTCGTTCTGCCATATTATCGCGGGCAGAGCAGAAAACTTAAGTCACAGTTTGGCTGCGCAAAATGCTCCCTGACTTTTTATTGTTCTTGCTTTCAGTATTCATTGTAATAGGTAGCTTTCTGGCTGGATTTTCATCTTCCCCCCCTTTTGGACCCAGCAGGAACTCGCCTTACATCCAGCTGCTGATCATCTCTTGGTGCTTAAATACTTCTTTCTTCCCAGGACTGGTGCTGGTGATATTATTCAGTTAATTCTAGCTTTGGTTGAAAGCAGGTGGCTTGTCCTCATCTGTAGTATCGTTGCTGAAGCTTGCTGAACTCCTGCCTGTTTTATCTGTGGATAAGTAGTTCATGCTCTTTCCCAGTGTGTCCCCCTTTTGTCTTCCTTTACAGTTTAGTGGGGTTGACAAAGAGCTTATCCCACATGTTCCCCATTTAGGGTCCAGCACTAGGGATACAAAGGTCATGTATTCGTCTCAGCGCATAGGTGTGGAGCCTGTCTAGGGTGGTGAGAGAACCCTAGGGACCAGCTTTAGATTTGGTCAGGGGTCACCATCTCCCCCTTCCCTAGACGTAGGGGTCCCCTTCCCTTACCTTTCGCCACTCACTTGGTACTTCCCCGCACCTAGCGTGAGACCACTACAGTATCTGTGTTCTGAATTTTGATGATATTTTAGTCTTGAATAGTGATTTTGTTCCACATTATTTGAGAACTGTATATTGGACTAATTTGGGGATTTTTAGGCACTGTATATTGTAATCGTTAATGGGATTTTTTGGTACATACAGGTATTTTGGTAGTTTTTGAGTACTGTATACTGATATTGATGTGTGGGGGGAGTTTGGGGGGGGCAGGGGGGGTATAATTGGCCACTCTATGTTGTTGGAAATGGTTTCACTGTATATAGGTATTTGTTTTTTTATTATTTGAGTACTGTACTTTGGAATTATTTGGGCTCTGTATATTGGAATTATTTTAGTACTGTATAGGAGTGATGTGTTACTGTGTATTTGCTGTGTTAATTCTGTATTTGTTGTCTGTATTGTGTGTTTAATGTCTGTATCATGTATCTGATGTCTGTACTGTGTATGTTTTGACTGAATTGTGTATTTTCTGCATATTATGTGTATTTCATATCCTATTGCGTAATGTCTGTATTATGTTTTTGTTGCTTGTATTGTGTTTTTGTTGTGTGTATTGTGTATTTGATTTCTGTATTGTGTAATAAAAATGGATCACCAAAGCTACAACTTGCCAACGTTAGACACAACATGCAAAGAAAATACTCACTAGAAAAAGACATCAAGGTCGGAAAAATAAAATGAACAAGGCGAAGAGGAAGACTAGCAACCCATTGGCTTGAAACTTTCAAGGTAACAGCGGAGAAAACCCTGGCAGACCAATGTAGGCTTTCACAATATCAGTCTTCCTACAGAGCGTTCATCCATAAAGTTGCCATGGCTCAAGATTGAGCTGAAGGCTGTTAAAAGGAGATGTATTGTTTAGTTGATGTATATTTTGTGTATCTGTTGTATGCATTATGTATTTAATGTAAGCATTGTATTTCCATTGTGTATATTGTTTATTTGATGTCTGTATTGTGTATTTGTCTGTATTGTATATTTGATGTATTCATTGTTTTTTGTTGTTTGTATTACGGATTGTAATATCATTATTGTGTATTTGATTTCTATATTGGGTATTTGAAGTTTGTATTGGGTATTTGAGGTTTGTATTTAATATTTGAGGTCTAAATTGTGTATTGGATGCACAGTGTTTTTGTTGTCTGAATTGTATATTTGATGTCTAAATTGTGAGTTTGTCTGTATTGTGTATTTGATGTATGTATTGTGTTTCTTTATGTCTGTATTGTGTATTTTTGTGGATCAGTGATGTTGACCATGCTGTCGGCAATGCATTTTGCCAACTGGGACACCCCAGGTGGCCAGGTTTTAACTGAGGTACCAAACTAAGCATACTGCACGGTGCCAATGTTGGCAGCACAACGTTACGTTCATGGGAGCCACACAATCTTGATGGAAAGCACAACTAAACAAACTCAATGTAGTGCTGGAATATGCACTCTTAGGTCGGAAGGCACTCATCAAGCTACTGGGGAAGAGGCAAAAGTCGACCTGAGTATGATCAAATCTCATGATGCGCCAGGATCAAAGCCACAAGCAAGTTTTGGTGCTGAAATAGCTTAATCGAAAGGGAAAATTAAAAGCTGCAATGAAATCAATGTTTAGAATTTGGAATGTGAAAACCATGAACCAAAGCAAATGCAACAGTGAAATGGACAGAAAATAATGTGGAGACATGATTCAGTAGTTGCTCTTGTCGGCTGGCCTGGTTGTCTTCAGACAGACCGCACAGACCAGTGCTTGTCCCCCTGAACGTCCGCACTCCTTCCCCATGGGCAAAATACTACTCAGACAAACACAGGATGAGGAAACCACACATTGGTAAGACTTGATTGGTTCACCAAAAGCCAAAAACATTTTGTACAATCCTAGCAAGAACACAAGATGGTAAATGTGACAGTCTTAGGCTTCTGCCACACTCACGTGAAATTCATGCACGTGCCGAGAGACACGTATTTTCCCTGCGTGTTGCGTGCAGGTAAGTACGTGTCTCTGGTACGTGCGTGACACGTGTGTTCTACGTGTGCTATCCGCGATAGCACACGTAGAACCGGTAATTATTATACTCACCTGGTCCTTCCTGATGTCCGCGCTGCTGTCCGTGGTGCTGATCCTCGGTCTCCAGCCCCCCCGTCTCCCCGCTGCTGCTGCTGCCAGGCAGTGAAGTGAATATTCAATGAGAATAATGAGCGGCGGTCGGCAGCAAGAGGCAGCAGCGGCAGAGACAGGAGGGCTGGAGAAGGTGAGTTAATGTTTTGGTTTTTTTTCACTGACATGTGTGTTTTCTCCGGCGCGTGTCACACGGGACCGCATCCACACTACACCCGTGTGGTACGGGTGCGGGCCGTGTGACACCCGTGCTGCCGGTGAAAAAACGGACATGTCAGCGCTTTGAAAAACGCACACACGTACAAACGCACACGGACACACGTTCCGTGTGGTTTTACGTGTGTGTGCCTGCTACCATAGGGTAGCATTGCTGTACGTGTCTCCGTGCCGCCGGTACGTGTAAAAAATGACAAACACGTACCGGCGGCACGGATCTGTGGCGCTAGCCTTAAGGGTGCTTTACACGCTGCAACATCGCTAGCGATTGCTAGCGATGACGCGAGCAATAGCACCCGCCCTTGTCGTTGGTGCGATATGTGGTGATCGCTGCCGTAGCGAACATTATCGCTACGGCAGCGTCACACGCACATACCTGTGCAGCGACGTCGCTGTGACCGCCGAACAATCCCTCCTTCAAGGAGGAGGTACGTTCGGCGTCACAGCGACGTCACTAAGCGGCCGTCCAATAGAAGCTGAGGGGCGGAGATGAGCGGGACGTAACATCCCGCCCAGCTCCTTATTTCCGCATTGCCGGTGGACGCAGGTAAGGAGATGTTTCTCGTTCATGGGGTGTTACACATAGCGATGTGTGATGCCGCAGGAACGACGAACAACATCGTACCTGTAGCAGCAATGATATTAAGGAAAGGAGCGACGTGTCAACGATCACCGTTTTTGGACGATTTTGCGATCGTTGATCGTCGCTCCTTGGTGTCACACGCTGCAATGTTGCTACCGGCACCGGATGTGCGTCACTAACAACGTGACCCCGATGATATATCGGTAGCGATGTCGCAGCGTGTAAAGCACCCTTTACCCTTCAGCTGGAACCCTGGCTCCTAAGCTGAAATTCTCTAGAATATCTGATGTGAGACAGTTCTGTGATTCCCCAGCTGGAACCGAAGCTCCTCAGCTGAGGTTACATGGAATAACTCTCTGGTGACAGAAGCAAGGCACTTTTATACCCCTCAGTTCTCTTACTGGATTGGTGAAGATGGCTGCTCTCTCATTGGTCGTTAGGTTTGATGTGTTACATGACCCTCTTGCCATTGGAAAAAATAAAGTTGGATCCAAAATGGCCGACTTCAAAATGGCCGCCATGGTCACCACCCATCTTGAAAAGTTTCCCCCCTCCCATATACTAATGAGCCACGAACAGGAAGTTGATATCACCAACCATTCCCATTTTATTTAGGTGTATCCATATAAATGGCCCACCCTGTACTTGATGTATTTTGGAATAGTCTGTACAACCGATTTATATCTCTACACACAGATGAAAGAAAGCCTGAGGAGTTATATATAAAAGATTCTTACCGAAGAAGCTAGAGAGAGACAAACAAGAGGCAGAAGAGACCAGAGCAGCCATGGGTAATGGAAGCACAAAAGAAAAAAATCCAGCTTCCAAGGTTTGGATAAAATTTCAAACTTACTAATTAAAATCCAAATAGCAAAAGGTATCTAGGCAGGTTTGCTTTGGCAAAGGACTCTTCAGTCTGAAACATGGAGCTGCTTGAACAACAACCACAGTCAATTCATTTATTTATTTTTTCGTTTATTTCCCCCTTGATACCTTTTGCTATTTAGATTTAAATTAGTAAGTTTGCAATAAAGCCTGAAATTTTATCCAAACTATGGAAGCTGGATTTTTCCATTTTTGCCTCAGTAGTCACACCGCTTAGGGGTACTTTGCAACGCTGCGACATCGCTAGCCGATTGTAGCGATGCCAAGCGCGATAGTCCCCGCCCCCGTCGCAGATGCGATATCTTGTGATAGCTGCCGTAACATTATCGCTACGGCAGCTTCACACGCACTTACCTGCCCTGCGACGTCGCTCTGGCCGGCGATCCGCCTCCTTCCTAAGGAGGCGGGTTGTGCGGCGTCACAGCGACGTCACACGGCAGGCGGCCAATAGAAGCGGAGGGGCGGAGATGAGCGGGACGTAAACATCCCGCCCACCTTCTTCCTTCCTCATTGCAGGCGGGACGCAGGTAAGGAGATGTTCCTCGCTCCTGCGGCTTCATACATAGTGATGTGTGCTGCTGCAGGAACAAGGAACAATATCATACCTGTCGCTGCAGCGAAATTATGGAAATGACCGAAACTACACAGATCACCGATTTTCGACGCTTTTGCGATCGTTTATCGGTGCTTCTAGGCTTTACACGTTGTGACGTCATTACCGGCACCGGATGTGCGTCACTTTCGATTTGACCCCGATGAGATCGCAGTAGCAATGTCGCAACGTGCAAAGTACCCCTTAGGGTGTTTTCTGTGCTCCATGGAAGAAAAAGTCCAAATGCAGGTGAGCTGACCTAATTTTTCTTCCTGATGGTTAATAGAAGAGACCCTAAAGATCATCGAAGAAAACCTAATGGCAAAAGTAAAAAAGTTAACAAGCATGAGGCGGACAACAGCAGTTAAAGACCATCTGAAGGGCAAGACCAGGAGGGCATACCAAGATATCAAAGAGATACGACGAAAGTGTCAACTTACAGTGGGATTGTTGAAAGACGCCAGAATAAAAACTAACTGAGCCAAAACAAATCAAGGAAAAAAGGAAAGAATATACAGAGCAACTCTACAAGAACGACTCAGTAGTACGAAAAGAAACGGAGACTGCAAGTGATAGTGGACCAAATATCCTAAATGAAGTCATTGCTGCAATAAAGCTTCTGTCAAACAACAAAGCAACTGGATGTGACAATATAATACATTTTTCTAAAGAAGTAGTTGATGTCACTACATGTCTGTATCAAGAGATATAGACAACTGGTAAATGGCCCAAGGTCTATACAAGATCAGTGTTTATTCCTATTCTAACGAAGAGAGATGCTACAGACTGTGGAAACTATTGGACTATTGAGCTCATAACTTATGCCAGCAAAATATTACTGAAGATCCTACAAAGAAGGTTACAGCTTTACTCTAACAAAGAGCTGACAAAGGAACAAGCAGGATTCAGAAAAGGCCGAGGAACTAGAGATGTAATTGCTAACATTAGATGGATTATGGAAAAGGTCAAAGCAGCTCTATTTTTACTTCATTGATTACAGCAAAGCCTTTAACTGTGTTGATCACCAGAAAATTTGGAAAACCATGAAGGATATAGCTATGCCAAACCATCTGATCAGCCTCATCAGGAAACTTTATATCAACCAAGAAGCAACAGTACGAACGGAACACAGTGAAATGGCATGGTTCAAAATAGAATGAGACATCAGACAAGGTTGCATGCTTTCACCATTTCTCTTCATCTTATATGCAAAAGCTAATTTTCAGGAAGGCTGGACTTAGCAAAAAAGAAGGAATCAAAATTGGTGTGCGAATGATCAATAATCTTTAAATAAACAGAAGGTACAACATTGTTAGCAATAAGCATAGATGGAATGAAGGACTTATTACGGAATGTCAAGATGGAAAGGTCAAACATGGGATACCTACTCAAAGACGACAAATAGATTGACTACTGCCAGGTATGATCGGGACAAATTTCAGATGGCCAGTAACAAACTGAATGTTGTAAAGGACTTCAACCTGCTCGAATAAACGATCATTCAAGATGCAGGGACGACAGCAAAGTCAACAGGAGAACAGTTATGGGCAACTCAAAAATAAAATAACTGCCAAGGTCCTTAAATTGAGGAACAATTCACTAGTGACAAAGGCACAACTCGTACGTAGTCTGGTGTTTTCTGTAGTTAAATATAGATGCAAAACCTGGATAATAAAGGAATAAGACAGCAGAAGAATCAACACCTTCAAAATGTGGTGGTGGTGAAGGATGTCATCAATACCATGGATGGCAAGAAGAACAAACAAACAAGAAGAACAAACAAAATCAATTTGGGAACAAATCAAGCCAGACTTGTCTCTCAAAGCAAAAATCACCAAGCTATGACTTGCCTGACTTGGTGGATCTATCTAAGCTTGCACAAGATTGATCTTCCTACAGAGTTTTCATCCATCAAGTCGCCAGTGCGCGAGATCAAGCTGATGGGCAGTAAAAAAAATAAATAAATAAAAATATGTAGATTATGACTACATAACATGTTTTGCAGGCTCACTTGTTTAGATTGTGCTTTGGTGGAGAAGTGCAGCCAATGCTCATAATTCCTGGATTGGCAGCCAAAACCTTAACAGGACATGAAGAAGAATTTTTATAAGCAACAAAAACACATTCAGGACAATCTCCCAATGGACGTTTGGTGAAGAAATAGTGTGCCGAATATGGTTTTGTTGCCAACTGAAATTTCATTATCACTATGGCTTCTAGTCTTTCCATATACTGGTATATGATGGTATATGATGCTCGGTGACTAAATAGGAGTGGATATGGAATACCCAGCAGTGGTCACGAGACAGTTGACAGAACTGTGCTGTTCAGTGTCACAACTGCTAATTTATAACTGGCAGCAGCGCAGACAGCAGCTGATCCATGTGGGTGACAGATGTCAGATCACCACCATTCTGATATTGAGGACCTAACCCAAGGACTCTGCTATTTATCTTACAAATCAACCCCACTTCACCACCCTCATCATCTCACTATCCAATCATCCAAAATGACTGTCACTTATCCCTCACTCCTTAGCTCTAAAGTACAGGCTCCTACCACCAATCTCAGCATTAACCTAAATCCCTAATTGCATGGATCCCCCTTATGTCTTGCACTTATTCAAGTTCACGTTCTGCCTTTGAACTGCTTATATAGAAGAAGTTACCTGGCTCCTTGCTTCTTCTCAACCTACCTGTAGCAGTGTCCTTATTCCTTCACATCCCCTCCAGTCTCTCTCCCCAGCTGTCACTACTCAACTAACAAATATTTAAGCTTTCTTTTCTGGTACCTTTGCCTCTTTTTTTCAAACATCCTATTATAATTCCATTACTAAAGAAAATCCCTTGACCAGAATTGGTCTACTAATACAGAACTGTCTCAAATCTCCTCTTTATCTCTAAACGTCTTGAAAACTTGATCTACTCCCATCTAATCCACTAGCTTTCAGGTAACTTTCTTCTTGACTTTTTACAATCTGTATTTCACAGTATACAGAACCTGCTCTTACAAAGACACTAATGATTTAAGAGTTAAATCTAATTTTCACTACTCTCTTCTGATTCTCTTGAATCTCTCTTTGCAGCATTCAACACCATGGATCACCAGCTACTATTAATTGTGCTCTACTATATCGGCCACAAGGATACTGCTCTTTGTTGTTTCTACTAATAGCTCTCTGACGACTACTTCACTGTATCATTTCCTGTTCAACTTACTGCTAGGGTTCCACATAGTTCAGCTATAGGTCCCTTCCTCTTTTTTCTACAAAAAGCCCCCCATTGGTCAAATCATCAGACGATATGGATTTTAGTACTATTTACATGTTGATGACATCTAATCATACACATCTTCTCCTGACATCACCCCCACATTACTACAATATCCCATTGTTTATCTGCTGTCTCCAACATAACGTCCTCCATGTTTCTGTAACCATCTTTCCAAGACTAAAATTCTTGTGTTTCCTCCCTCTACTAACCTACCTATATCGGATATTTCCATTTCCAAGGTTGGTTCTACCATAAAGCTCTCAAGCCCACTAGCCCAAACGTTTTGGATTTTAATTGATGCAGATTTCCCTAGACTCAATCTCTTGCTTGGTCATGTCATGAGCACTTTAAAAATATCTGCAAATTATGGCTTTTTCTTAGTTTGAATCTTACAGAACTCTTAAGCTTGGTTTACACACTGCAACATCTCAAAAGACATTGCTGTAACGTCACCGGTTTTGTGACGCAATAGCGATGTTGTTTGCGATGTTGCAGTGTGTGAAACCTATCAGCGACCCGGCCCCTGCTGTGAAGTTGTAATCGTTACAAATCGTTCAGGACCATTTCTAGGTCCTTTGTTTCCCGCTGTGCAGCAAGCATCGTTGGAAAGTTTCAGTGTGTGAAAGACTTTGCAGAGACTTTTTTAGCAACTTCCCTTTCAAAAGGCTGCTTATCAACGTCCCCAACAACCAGCTAGGTCGCTCTGCAGGTCCGGATCGCTGTTGCGTTGTTGGCCAGGTTTGCCTGTTTGACTGCTCACCAGCGACTTAGCAGAGACTTAGGGAGGTCGCTGTTACGTCACAAAACCGGTGACGTTACAGCGATGTCCTTTGCGATGTTGCAGTGTGTAAACCCAGCTTTACTGCTGCTCACCTAAACTAATTCTGTTCTACTAATTAGTCTCTCTCTCACTAAACTCTCCCCTCTTCAATCAATCCTGAATGCTACAATCAAACTCAGATTTCTGTCCAGGTTCTACATGGATACATAGACTCTGTGCCAGTCATTACACTGGTTGTCTAGTTGCTCTAGGATACAACCAACATATCACTCATTAACAAGGCTCTTAATACTGCTGTGCCACCCCTACAAAAAACCACCCCTACATTTCCTCCCTCATTTCTATCTACCACCCTATCCACGTTCTCCATTCTATGATTTAAAGCGAACATCCTCCATAATCTGAACGTCCTACTCCCATCTCCAATGCTTTTCTTGTGCGGTTTCAGTTCTCGGGAATGCGCAACCGCAGACTTTCACATTAATTCCTAGTATCTATAGGTTTAGGCATTCCGTAAAACGTTTATTTCTTTTTTAACAAACATAACATATTGCTTCAATAATAACTGTTATCTCTTCCCCAAATTTTCTCAGAATTTGGTCCCTTTACATGTTCCCACACTCTTCATGCACTCAGTAGCACTTTTTAACTGTATATATACAGATACTGTCTGGTGATCGATCCATGATGCTTTACATGAATATCCTTATTTATTATAAGAGCTGGACCATACAATACAAGCACTTTTTATCTATTTTTGTGTCCCCCTATTTCATTTGTAAGCGTGTGAGTAGGGCCCTCGCACCACTTGTTTGAATCGGTGAATTGTGTAACTCTAAAATGTTTGATATTTTTTCTACACTTCCCCTTTGAATTGTAAAGTGCTGCAGATTATACTGGTGCTATATAAATAATATTATTATTATTATTGTTAATCAATATAAAAATAGTCGAACAACAAACAAGCCTTTAGTTCTTTATTGACTAATTGCTGTATATTTTGCAGTCTGCTTGACCCTTTGTGCTTAATGAATGTTTATTTTGTGCAGATACTGCCATTAGGCATAACAGATGCATTGGACAAACAAACTAGCTGTGTAAGTAGACTGACTTAAGAAGCATGGGTATAATAAGAAAATATAGTTTGTTCTATTACCCTAGGCAAGCGTAATGTGCTACTGTGTCTTGCACACACTTTACAGCACTTGCTCATTTGGATGTAATTGTTTTGCCTGGGCATGTGCTTAGGTTGAGATTCTGAGCGTCTTGGACGCGTCCTCTCTTTCACATACTATACTTGCAAACACCTAGTGCATATGCAGTTAGGACTATCCTCTTGCAATCGACAAGGGACACAATTACGTTATGTTGCCTTAACTATGTTTTGCTTATGTCATCTGTATATAATCTATCTGTAAGATATGTATCACCTTATTATATTGAGTACCCTTGAGGAAGCTGAGGTCTGCAGCGATACGTCTTGGGTAGTGATCTGCACTCTATTAAGTCTCTCTTTACCTTGATTTTGAACCAAACATAGCAGATATGAAATATAAATGCTTGTTATTTGCTGATCGCCATATCGCTCCTTGGATATCACATTATCCTTCTAGAAGGTTTGCCTTGCAGAATTTTTTTATATCACTTACTTTTTGCACATTCATCTGTTTTTTTGTGGTATTTTTCTATGACACTTTTATGTACTGACACTTTGCGGTGGTTGGACCAACAACTTTTACTTTTTCGTACTATTTGGATAATCTGTAGCCGTGATGAGTGACGACTGCACAATAAATGTATTTATTAAATAGAGAACACCTTAATGTAGGTCAGTTTCTGCCATTCACCCCCACTATTTACTCTGTGGCTGTTTGTGTGGCTCATTCAAATGCATTAAATTGCAGTTTTAGGGTAAGTTCACACAGTGCGTTTTTCGGGTGCGTTTTTGCTCAGAAAACTACATGAATTTACTTCCCCACCAGTTTTCATTTTTGCTGTCTGCACACAGCGTTTTTTTTTAGCTGCGTTTTTGTGGGCTCCACAAAAACGCAGCATGTCAATTATTTTAGCGTTTTTCACTGCGTTTTACATCCCATTGAGTTCAATGAGATGTTCAAAAACGCAATGAAAACCGCAAATTGCAAATATAGCTGCGTTTTAGTGCGTTTTTATTACTAAAAACGCAGCTATAAACACAAGGGGTGGGTAGTAAAGAGACATGTACAGGAAGAGGATTCCTTCTGTCAGTAAACACAGAAGCGTAAATCCTCCCGGTACAGCCACCGCTGCCTCCACCTCCCGTCCGGTGCCATGTCCGCTCCCGTGCAGGACGTGGAAGCGGCTGCTAAATCAAAAGTGAACAGTAGAAAAATGTCATACTCACCTGTCTGCAGACTCTCGGTGCCATTTCCGCTCTCAGTTCCTGTTCCCGGAACCGCCACCCCCGCTCAGGCTGTGCGCCGGCTCCAAGGCACGTACGATAGCTGCAGGACCTGGTGGTGATCATCTGATGCGGTCACCTGACGCATCAGCTGATCGTAAGTCTAGCGGTGATGCTGGATTTTACCGCCCGACCGGCTATCAGCTGATGCAGTCAGGAGGCTTCATCAGCTGATTACCGGCAGCTCCTGCAGTGGTCGGGAGGGAGTCACGACAAACGTGTGTAGTTGTTTTTTTGTTGTTTTTTTTTTTTTGTACTGATCCATCAGCCTAGACTGTAAAGCGAGCGAGCGCCGAGTGACTGATTCCCCGGCGCTTGTAGTTAGTTCATGACAGCTGCAGACAGGCCGGGGTGATCTCCGGAGTTCAGGTGAGAGCACCGAAGATTAGCCCGGGATGTATCATAGTATCATAGTATCATAGTTTTTAAGGTTGAAGGGAGACTCTAAGTCCATCTAGTTCAACCCGTAGCCTAACATGTTGATCCAGAGGAAGGCAAAAAAAACCCCAATGTGGCAAACAAGTTCCAATGGGGAAAAAATTTCCTTCCTGACTCCACATCCGGCAATCAGACTAGTTCCCTGGATCAATACCCTGTCATAAAATCTAATATACATAACTGGTAATATTAAATTTTTCAAGAAAGGCATGCAGGCTCTGCTTAAATGTTAGTAGTGAATCACTCATTACAACATCATGTGGCAGAGAGTTCCATAGTCTCACTGCTCGTACAGTAAAGAATCCTCGTCTGTGATTATGATTAAACCTTCTTTCCTCAAGACGTAGCGGATGCCCCCGTGTTCCAGTCGCAGGCCTAGGTGTAAAAAGATCTTTGGAAAGGTCTCTGTACTGTCCCCTCATATATTTATACATTGTGATTAGATCCCCCCTAAGCCTTCGTTTTTCCAAACTAAATAACCCCAAGTTTAATAACCTGTCTTGGTATTGCAGCCCACCCATTCCTCTAATAATCTTGGTCGCTCTTCTCTGCACCCTCTCCAGTTCAGCTATGTCCTTCTTATATATCGGTGACCAGAATTGTACACAGTATTCTAAGTGCGGTCGCACTAGTGACTTGTACAGAGGTAGAACTATATTTTTTTCATGAACACTTATACCTCTTTTAATACATCCCATTATTTTATTAGCCCTGGCAGCAGCTGCCTGACACTGTCCACTAAAGTGAAGTTTACCATCCACCCATACACCCAAGTCTTTTTCTGTGTCTGTTTTACCCAGTGTTCTACAATTAAGTACATAATCATAAATGTTATTTCCTCTACCCAAGTGCATGACCTTACATTTATCTACATTAAACTTCAATTGCCACTTCTCAGCCCAATCCTCCAATTTACATAAATCTCCCTGTAATATAAAATTATTCTCCTCTGTATTGATTACCCTGCAGAGTTTAGTATCATCTGCAAATATTGAAATTCTACTCCGCATGCCCCCAACAAGGTCATTTATAAATATGTTGAAAAGAAGCGGGCCCAATACTGACCCCTGTGGTACCCCACTATGAACTGAGACCCAGTCCGAGTACGTACCATTAATAACCACCCTTTGTTTCCCATCACCGAGCCAGTTTTTAACCCAGTTACACATATTTTCCCCTATCCCCATTATTCTCATTTTATGTACCAACCTTTTGTGTGGCACCGTATCAAAAGCTTTTGAAAAGTCCATATACACAACATCCACTGCATTTCCCTGGTCCAGACTTGAACTTACCTCTTCATAGAAGCTGATCAAATTAGTTTGACAGGATCGATCCCTCATAAACCCATGTTGATACTCTGTCATAAGGTTATTTTTCTTGAGATACTCCAGTATAGCATCTCTCAAGAAACCCTCAAGGATTTTACCAACCGTAGAGGTTAAACTTACCGGCCTATAATTTCCCGGCTCAGTTTCTGTCCCCTTTTTGAATATTGGCACCACATTTGCTATGCGCCAGTCCTGCGGTACCGACCCTGTTATTAAGGAATCTGAGAAGATTAAAAATAATGGTCTATCTATCACAGAACTCAATTCCTGTAGTACTCTGGGGTATATGCCATCCGGGCCCGGAGATTTGTCAACCTTAGGGATTTCGTGACTTAGTGATGTCTGCAGCTGTCATGAACTGAACCGCAAGTGCAGAGGAATCAATCACTCGGCGCTCACTGTAAAGTCCAGGCTGCAAGCCGGAGCCCAGGTGAGAACTCCGGAGTGCAGTGCAGGTACCTGAATCCAGGCCTGGCATTACTGGAGTTTCCGCCGGTAGCCAGTCCAACATTGCACAGACGTGTGTAGTTTTTTTTGTTTTTTGCACTGATGCATCAGCTGATTGTATAAACGGCTTTTATACAATCAGCTGATGTGTCATGTGATTCAGGCCTTGAACCTGACACATCATCTGATCACTTTGCCTTCCAGCAAACCGATCAGATGATATTGGATCCGGATTGGACGGCGCGGGATGCTTGACCCAGGATTACTGCGGAGGGGGGTTCTTTATTTCAATAAAGATGGAGTCACTAATTGTGTTGTGTTTTATTTCTAATAAAAATATTTTTCTGTGTGTTGTGGTTTTTTTTTATCTTTACTAGAAATTCATGGTGGCCATGTCTAATTTTGGCGTGACACCATGATTTTCGGGTTTAGGGCCAGTTGATAATACACAGCTAGCCCTAGCCCCATTATTACCCAGCGAGCCACCCGACATCAGGGCAGCTGGAAGAGTTGGATACTGCGCCAGAAGATGGCGCTTCTATGAAAGCGCCATTTTATGGGGCATCTGCGGACTGCAAATCGCAGCGGGGGTGCCCAGAAAGCTTGGGCACCCTGCATTGCGGATTCCAATCCCCAGCTGCCTAGTTGTACCTGGTTGGACACAAAAATTGGGCGAAGCCCACGTCATTTTTTTTTTAATTATTTGATGAAATTCATGAAATAATTAAAAAAAAGGGCTTACCTATATTTTTGGTTCCCAGCTGGGTACAAATAGGCAGCTGGGGGTTGAGGGCAGCCCGTACCTGCCTGCTGTACCCGGCCAGCATACAAAAATATGACGAAGCCCACGTCATTTTTTTGGGGGGCAAAGAAATCCTGCATACAGTCCTGGAAGGAGGAAGCTGAGCCTTGTAATTTGGCAGCTGCTGTCTGCTCTCCTGCATACACTATTGGATGGAGGATGCTGAGCCTTGTAGTTCTGCAGCTGCTGTCTGCTCTCCTACATCCACTAGTGGATGGAGTATGCTGAGCCTTGTAGGTCTGCCCCCCCTGACTCTCCATCCAGCATACAGTCCTGGATGGAACATGCTGAGCCTTGTAGTTCTGCAGCTGTCTGCTCTCCTGCAT
This sequence comes from Anomaloglossus baeobatrachus, assembly GCF_048569485.1. NCBI lineage: Eukaryota > Metazoa > Chordata > Amphibia > Anura > Aromobatidae > Anomaloglossus > Anomaloglossus baeobatrachus. The sequence continues at coordinate 560,078,889 of NC_134354.1, read as the reverse complement.
ACACTAGTGGAGAATGAAGAACATATTGAAGAAGGAAATGACATCAGACCTTTTTTCAACAATCTTTAATGGCAATGTTCACTGATAAAAAACGCACAAAAACGCAGTGAGCAAAAACGCAGCAAAAGGCAGCAAAAAACGCACCAAAACGAATGCGTTTTTGATGCGTTTTTGCCGCGGGTGCGTTTTTGTGCGTTTTTTGTGGCAAAAAACGCACAAAAACGCAGCATCAAAAAAAACGCAGAGTGTGAACTTAGCCTAATATTATACCTTCATGCTGATGCCATGCTCTTGATACCTGCTCCATGTATCCCTGACAGGCACAATTTCCAATGAATTACTATATATCTGTACTTTTAGACCAGATTATACTGGAAAAATTCAATCATACAACCAACACTTGTGAGAACATTAAGCATTTATACATATGTGATATTAACTTACACTAAGGCCTCATTTAGACGTCAGACATTTTTCTTGTACGTGCATAAAACAATTCAATTAATTAAGTTTGTACATTTTAAAGTGATTGTCAGCCCATTTGACAGTATAAACTATTTCTTTATTTTACTCACTTATATAACGATAATACTTCCACAGCACTTTGCAAACGTGATCATCACTGTCCCCATTGGGCTCAATCTAAATTCCTTATTAATATGTCTTTGGAGTGTGGGTAGGACCGGAGGACATGGAGAAAACCCACATCAAGATGGGGAGAATATACAAACTCCCTGCACATGAATAGCCAGTAGGGGATATAACCCCTATCAAAATTGCAACGTTAGTGTTCTAATTACTGTCAAGAAACTGAAGTTTAATCAAATATATCAACAATTGTGCTCAATGCACCCTTGGTATGGCCGAGGCTCACACGGTTCTGCATGCCCCTGGCTTCCTCACTGGTGACCGACAGCACTGGCTTACCTGAGATTTCTCTGCTTGACCAAGGTGGGGAGGGAGGGGAAACCAGTACACCACCAAGTACCCTAAGCAGCACATTTGGTTAAACATCTTCAGAATGGATGCAACAATTAAAACACTATAGACGCAACTTTTATAGGGGCTATGACCCCTGCTTCTGCTATGTGATTAGTATACAGTCACTTTGGGCTGACAGACTCCCATCATTATTTCCATCTTGGATACAAGATCACAAATGGCATAGGAATTAAGGCCCTGTCACACACAGAGATAAATCTATGGCAGATCTGTGGTTGCAGTGAAATTGCGGACAATCAGTGCCAGGTTTGTGGCTGTATACAAATGGAGCAATATGTCCATGATTTCACTGCAACCACAGATCTGCCAAAGATTTATCTCTGTGTGTGACGGGGCCTTTAGAATGGCAGCATTTCCAAAAATTCATTTCGTATAAATTACAAGAAAAAGCCCGAAAACATTTTGCATGATCGAACATTTAAAATTAAAAATCTTATCTGATATCGTCATAATAAAAATGTATAATAAGTTGAACACAAACAGCAAACACACACAAACACGCTTCACATTTTAGAGACTCGACAGTATGAAAATAAAATAAACCTTATGTTAAGCTTTTATGTTTTTCATCCAAATTAATTTTTTACCCCTCCACTTGTATACTCATTAATTTTAAAGTAATCTTACATTGCTGTAGCAGAATAAGAATTTTTTTGTAAGGGAATATTTTTTAGCCATTATTTTAGAGAGAACATAGAAAGTCACTGTTCATTTAATATTATAGGGAAATGCCCCAAAAATCTATATATATTTTTTTAAAAAAAAAAAAAAAATTTATGTTCAAGGAGAGAAATTCACTGCATACAGAAATGTTCTGTAATTGTCTACAATACTTTGTGCATCAACTTCACACAGTTTTAAAGATTTCTGCTTTGCATTCTTTGAGTTTTGACCTTCATTTACTTCCAGAGGATGAGAATCCGTCCTTGCCATTGATGATCACACATAGCTCTGATATCGGTGCTGTACTCTCGTGTGTCCATCAAATTAGCAGAAATAAAAGCAGAGAAACTGTTCGGAAATGACTCACAAAGTAGACTAAAAATATATATCTTTCAATGAACAGCCTTTATTTATTTAATCCCTCAATGCATTCAAGGTGTAAAAAAAAGCTACCTATCAAAGGAAAAAGTCCAAAAACTATTATATTAACACATTAAACACTACTCTAATAATACAAGAAGTACTTCCTAAATTCTTAAAAAAATGTATATGTAGCTAATGATTTTTAATTGTTTAAACTATAACAGACAACAGTTTTGATAATTATTATATTTACGCTGCTCTACTAAATTGATTGGTATCAACATCAGATCTATATTATTGAACAGGTTTTCACATTTTATTGATATTATATAGCTGTTAAGTGTATGCAGTGGTTGCTAATTTTTGCAACTAAATGAGAATCTAGTATATCTCACTATGACCGAGTTTGTAACTCAACCAATGAGTGTGTTCAAATACTTACATTTAATTAGAATTATATATTTTTTTTAAGAAATAGTTATTAAAGAATCTAAAAGCATAAAAGTAAGTTAATGTCTGGCTTCTTTAACCAACCTGCTTTCCTAAAGTAAACATTGAAAAAAATTCTTAAATAATAAAAAGGACTTCAAAGCCGTGATGAGAGGTTTTTAAAAAGGGCGATTTTCATTTAAAGGTGCAATGACACAATGTTAACACCAGAGATGATTAAGGAGGGAGCATAAATCATGTGCGTAGAGGCACAAAACCTTTTCTCTGGCTAGCTCAGCCCTTGAAAGTCGTTTAAAAAAAACTTTTCAAACACGAGTTAGAAATGAGGGTGAACAAAAGAGGATAGAACATTACATGTTAACACAACTACACTAAAAATCATTTTATTTTAATATATAATATATATATATATTAAAATAAAATGATTGTGTATTTAGTGTATTTTATTTCATTTTATTTTAATAAATAATACATATATATAATATATTAAAATAAAATGATTTTGTGTATTTAGTGTATTTTATTTCATTTTATTTTAATATATAATACATATATATATTATAGATTAAAATAAAATGATTTTTAGTGTAGTTATATCTATCTATATATATATATATATATATATATATATATATAAAATTATTATTTTTTTATTTTAAACTTCTATTTAATATATTATATATATAAATTAATAGAAGTTTAAAATAAAAAAATGAAGTAATAATATAATAAGAACACAAGTTACAGAATCGAAATATAAAATTAAATATAGCAATAATGACTATGGTATATTTTAATTATTTTAGAATACAGGAAAATAAAGAAATATAGCACACAAGTTATAAATATAAAACCTAAACACTACACAAAATTCTTACTATATATCTTTTTATATTCAATATAAAAAAAAAAATACTGTAAAACAATCAGCTCCACAATATATATTACAGAAAAAACAGAAGCAAGCAATATGGGTTGGAAGTGAGCTGTCTACCCACAGGTCCTTACTGCTAATAACTCTATATCTTTGCAGTGATAATCCCAAATGTTTCCTTCAATAGAAAAATAAGGAATGTTCCAATTTACACAAAGAAATTTAATATGATCTATAAAGGCCATACAGTAGTATATTTGGTGTTATGATGGGTGACATAAGAAAACCAAACCATAAAGACAATAAGTATAATGACAGGTTTACGTTACGAACAGTATTTTCAGAATAAAATTACATTTTGTGGTTTGCTAGTTAAATAACAGAAAGGCCAACATTGATACAGGATTGTATGTGGTGCAGACTTTGGACCCCTGCAGATTTTTGGCCACTCAACAGAAAAAAAAAAGGTGAAAATTTGTAAGTAGTAAGCACAAACAAAATTTACTGCCTGTTCTGAAAAATATGTCTAAATATGAGGAAAAATAATACTGGAATTAGGAACAATAGCATTTATCTGGAAATATATAAAATATCTATATATCTATATATATCTATATAATATCTATATATATATATTTTATATATATACACACATACATATACACGCACACATTATATATACAGTATATATATATACATATATATATATATATATATATATACACACACACAAACACTCATACACACATATATATATATACACGCGCACATATATATATATATATATATATATATACACATATATACACACACACACACAGTGTATGTATACTGTATATCCTCAGAAAGTACATACTTTCTATACTTAAATCATTGTATCACTATGAAATTACTGTATTAGCAACAGTCCAAAATAATGTTCAAACTATTTATGAGCATATGTGTAAGACTAACTTAAAATTATAATGAATAATTTACTAATTTTAATTTTTGTTTTGTAGAATTGTGTTTTCTCGGAGTAGACAGGGGATATAACAAAAAAAGAAGTCATAACATAATAAAGAAGATGCTTTAAAAGCAGATACTAAAATTCGTTATGAGGTTTCTTTATTTCGTATGGTGTCTTGAACACAATTCATTTGCTACCATGTAAGAGGCTTGGAAATATGATATGCAGAATAGGCTTCACAATTTTGTGTCAGTTCATAAAAAAGCTAATAAAATTATTTTACTTCTAAACTCAAGGGCGCAATCTATTGTAATTTGCAATTCATGAAATTTTCACCTATAAAAAAACCCCAAAAGCTTTATTTTGTTTCATTCTGGTTACAATAAATAAGGAAATCACAGTTGTTTATGCAATTATTACATTTTTTATAAGACACGTACAAGACAAATTTGGGCAGAAAATTTAATTACTAAAGTGATCAATTTAGATCATCGTTATAGAAAAGTGTTAAAAATAACTATTACAAAATGGATATCATTAAGAATTATTAAAAAAAAAAAAAATAGGGAGCATTGAGAATTATTAACATTAACATTACGCAGGCACATATGTATTGCGAAACCTAGATATTCTTCTCAATTATACGAGTAAAACTTCATTTTATAAAATATAGAATATTGCATTATTCAGCGTTGCTTATTTTTCACTATTTCCTTTGAAATCGATCAGCTAAAAAAGTCTTGTGAAAAAAGGCAACATATCTGTCTTATAAAAATCCTCCAGGAGTTATAAAGTCCTATAAATGAGTTTATCTATTTAGAAATACACTTTGGATTTGTTCTAGATTACCAACATCTACAAACAATCACATTCACCACCTGCCATTGTACACGATGGAGTCCGTAAGTCATGCCAAAATATCTATGCATTTATAGTATATGACGAGAACTTCATAAATAACACTATTAATAAAAATATTGTTTAAAACGTTGTTTTCTGATTTCCATACAATATATTTATCTCAAACTCATAGTCCCCTACTAACTGGTATCAGCTCCAGTTTCTACACTCTTCCCATACACAAATGTTAGAGTGCCCCCCTCTGCCCAGTCACTAAACTACAAGGAGAACTCAACGGAATCAGCTCGGAAAACCAGATATCATCAATCCATAGATTATTCTTATTATATTTTGGGGGGACAATGTAACCTTTTATATATGTCGTTTAGGTGTCATGTAAACTGTGAATTGGCAGCATACCATCTTGAAAATGTTGGAAGGGTCAATTGGGAATTTAAAGAAATATTAACATTCTTAAATAAAATCTAATAGGAAAGACATTTTGGTTTAGATCTTTTACTATATGTAACATACATAACATTGTCAAATTTTACATTGACATATGTGTGACAAGACAGAGCCATACTTGTTACTTCAATTCTCACTTTAAACACTCAAACATTTCTGGAAATATTCAGCACATACAGAATATTTTAGAACGATTTTCTTAATTTTATTATTGTTAAATATATACACAAAATAAGGGCTTATTTTCCAATCACAGGGACTATGCCCTATAAAGAGAGCTAAAAGAAAAAAACTCGATCCATTTAGTTTCTCTCTTTAAATGTTGTTTTTATGGCCTATCGCTCTGGAAACTACATTTACAAGATTATAAAACATTTTTATTTGGAATGTTTCTATAAAATGCAAATTGGATGACAATCTCCACATAAAACTTCCTGAAGGAGCTGTACCAAGGTCAGGTTTTACTTCCATTTGTTCACTTAAAGTACCTAATGTCAAAAGTAATTCCATGGTGGCTAAACAAAAATAAAATGCCATACAGTTCACATAACTATAAAAATATATATTTAGAACTATATGAACTGTACGGCAGTATAGATTTTATATCTATATATATATATATATATATATATATATATATATATATATATATATATATATATATACATATACATACATACACACATACACATTATATATACATATACACATACATACATATACAATATATTACATTTTTATATATATATATATATATATATATATATATATATATATATATATATACACACACACACACACACATACAATATATTACATTTTTATATATATATTATATATATATACACACACGCGCACACACACACACACACATATACAATATATTACATTTTTATATTTATATATATATATATATATACATACACACACACACACAAATACATATACATACACGCACAAACATATATATCTCTCCATGCATTATAAATATATATGTACACACTTTATTTTAACAAGATTTTTTGGTAGCTTTTTATATTCTTTGAGACACTTAGCACTGTCAATGTTCTATTGAATAAAAAAAAAGAAAAACTAATCCGAAAACCAGGAAAAAAAAATAAAAAATAAAAATCACATCTGGTGCATGATGCACAGTAGTAAAAAATTACTGGCCAAGTATGTAAAAAAATTGATTAAAAACAATACCTGTCTGTTACATTTTAAACTAAAAAGTAAATGAAAATATGTGAAATTGCTGTGTAAATCCAGACTTTAGAAATCAGATTTGGCCAGTCTTTCTTTAAAATTTTCAACAGAATTTGTCCCACAAACTTGAGTAACTTCCTTAATGTTTGGAAATAATTTTACTATAGGTTGTTCATCTCTTAATAAATATGGGACTGTATCGATAAAAGGATAAAATCTACACAAGCAATGAGCAGGAGTAGATTTGATCCATATTTCTTAGGCTTTCTTCTTCATTAATTTGGCTAAACCTGACTTTTTAGTGACTGTCTCCTTTCTTGAAGTCTCTTTCCAAGTTTGTCAAGTGACGAGAAAAGTAACATTTTTCGCACAAGTTTGACACACTTCATGACCTTTCAACCTTTTCTAGTGCTGTAAACAGCTTTGTAAATATGGACCAGGTCATTTGTGCATAAGGACTGCGCAGTCCACCTCTCAGTGTTCATTTTTTACTTTCACAGCGAAAAATAGTTTTAATTTACAATAAAGTAAAATGTCTCAAGATGTCATCAGTAAAAGCTCTATATCGATAACCACAATGTTAGCCTAAGTCCACTTAATATTTTAACATTAAATTCAGCATATACACTAAAGAGGTTTCTGCTACATACATAAAACATATCCATAAGTCGCCACTCAATGGAGGTGAAAATAGGGTATTAAGCGGGCTTTACACGCTGCAATGTCGCTAGCAAGATCGTAAGCGATCGTACCCGCCTCCGTCGGTTGTGCGACACGGGCAAATCGCTGCCCGTGCCGCACAACCTTGCTTAACCCCATCACACGGACTCACCTTCCCTGCGATGTCGCTCTGGTCGGCGAACCGCCTCCTTTCTGCCGGTGGAGGCAGGTAAGGAGATGTTCGTCGCTCCTGCGATGTCACACACAGCGATGTGTGGTGCCGCAGGAACGAGGAACAACATCGCTAATAAGCAGAAAATGATTTTTTGTTTCAGAACGACCTCTCCGCGGCAAACGATTTTGACCGTTTTTGCGATCGTTTAAGGTCGCTCATAAGTGTCACACACTGCGATATCGTTAATGACGCTGGATGTGCGTCACAAACACGGTGATCCCGACGATAATTCATTAACGATATCGTAGCGTGTAAAGCCCGCTTTAGAGCCCACAATTAGGCTGGTGTATGTGTCTGCTGCACTTTTCTAATTGATGGGACACTACACAAAAATTGGAGGTGATGTATGCAACTGCATAACTATACTGCAACATACATCAGAAAAACTGCAGACACCTTAACTTATGGAGCCACGTCTCTGCCTTCCAGATGTCTAAGACCATCCTATGTATACTAGTCCCCTTTTTAGCACATGCCTGGAAGTACATTCTCATAATGAAGACACATTTCATTATACTTTCATGGAAATTGAAAGAATGAGTATCAACACATCAGTTGTGTCTAGTTAGTTGTCTTATGCTTCAGTCAGACACTTCTGTGTCCATTGGGTCTATGACCACTCCAATGCAACAAATAAACAAGATGATCAGGAACAATCCCCCAGAAATCTAGAAGATGATCGGAACAATCCCCCAGAAATCTAGAAGATGATCGGGAACAATCCCCCAGAAATCTAGAAGATGATCGGGAACAATCCCCCAAAAATCTAGAAGATAATCAAGATGATCAGGAACAATCCCTTAGAAATCTAGAAGATGACTTCTGGCATCAATGTCTCCCTGGCATTTCTGTATCAAACCAGTGCGAAAAAACACTGGATGACATTATATATATACAAAAAAGGCCTTTCTTGTCTTTTTTTTTTTTTTTTTTAAAGACACAATAATAAATTATCATTTTAGTAGACTATAAACATTCACACAATTATACAAGCTTATAATTGTACACCGTGTGCAGTATTATTAGGCAAGTTGTATTTTAGAGGATATTTTTTATTATTGATCAACAAATATGTTCTCAATCAGCCCAAAAGACTCAAATATCAAAGCTTAATATTTTTCGAAGTTGGAGTTTTGTTTTTTTTAGATTTGGCTATCTTAGAAGGATATCTGTTTGTGCAGGTAACTATTACTGTGAAGAATTATTAGGCAACTTAATAAAAGTGAAATATATTTCCATCTCACTTGTTTATTTTCACCAGGTAAACCAATATAACTGCACAAAATTTAGAAATAAACATTTCTGACATGCAACAACAAACCCCAAAAAATTAGTGACCAATATAGCCACTTTTCTTTATGATGACACTCAACAGCCTACCATTCATAGATTCTGTCAGTTAGTTGATCGGTTTACGATCAACATTGCGTGCAGCAGCCACCACAGCCTCCCAGACACTGTTCCGAGAGGTGTACTGTTTTCCCTCCCTGTAGATTTCAAATTTTATGAGGGACCACAGGTTCTCTATGGGGTTCAGATCAGGTGAAAAAGGGGGCCATGTCATTATATTTTCATCTTTTAAACCTTTACTGGCCAGCCTGTGGAGTAGTTGGATGCATGTGATGGAGCATTGTCCTGCATGAAAATCATGTTTTTCTTGAACGATACCGAATTCTTCCATAAACTGGCATTAGGTCTGGGAGTTGAGCTTCACTCCATCCTCAACCCGAAAAGGTCCCACAAGTTCATCTTTAATGATACCAGCCCATACCAGTACCCCACCTCCACCTTGCTGGCATCTGAGTCGGAGTGGAGCTCTCTGCCCTTTACTGATCTGGCCTCTGGCCCATCCATCTGGCCCATCCATCTGGCTCATCCATCTGGCTCATCAAGAGTCACACTCATTTCATCAGTCCATAAAACCTTTGAAAAATCAGTCTTAAGATATTTCTTGGCCCAGTCTTGACGTTTTATCTTCTGTTTCTTGTTCAAAGTTGGTCGTTTCTCAGCCTTTCTTACCTTGGCCATGTCCCGGAGTATGGCACACCTTGTGCTTTTTCATACTCCAGTAACTTTGCAGCTCTGAAATTTGGCCAAACTGGTGGCAAATGGCATCTTGACAGCTTCACGCTTTATTATCCTCAATTCATGGGCAGTTATTTTGCGCCTTTTTTGCCCAACACGCTTCTTGCGACCCTATTGGCTATTTGCCATGAAACACTTGATTGTTCAGTGATCACGCTTTAAAAGTTTGGCAATTTCAAAACTGCTGCATCCCTCTGCAAGACATCTCACAATTTTGGACTTTTCAGAGCCCGTCAAATCTCTCTTCTGACCCATTGTCAAAGGAAAGGAAGTTACCTAATAATTAGGCACACCTTATATAGGGTGTTCATGTCATTATACCACAACCCTCCTCATTACAGAGATACACATCACCTGATTTACTTAATTGGTAGTTGCTCTCAAGCCTATACAGCTTGGAGTAGTTCAACATGTATAAAAATTATCATGTGATCAAAATACTCATTTGCCTAATAATTCTGCACACAGTGTATACAATACAAGTTTGCCCAGTGAAGTATGCAAAATAAGTCAGCAAGTGATGTAACAATGCAAATCACTGCCTAAACATTATAAATGTCATCTCAGCAACAAGTAATTTTTAGATAGCAAAATGTTGACATAGTCAATTAACTTAAAGGAAACCTGTCTATAGATTCATGCTGCCCAAATCACGGAAGCATGTATCAGAGCATGGCTGTACAATTGCAGCAAGGTATATTTTCACTGAAACGCTGGAAAGCCATCTGGGGACTATAGGGAGAGAAGAGACTAGTGTGGCACCAACCATCTTCTAGTCTCTTATTATGTTTACACATGGCAAAGACCTGTCAATCAAATAGAGTGACACATAGAGAAGTCAGCTGGGCGCAGTGCTGGACTAGTCTTACTAATTTCTATAGTCCCCAGCTGGATCTCCAAATTATGTTCTGTGAAACGCTGGAGTGTTGCATTGTATAACATACCTGGCTGCAATTGTGACAGGCTCTGGTTTGGGCAGCACAAGTTGAGTGACCGGTTCCCATCAATAACATATTGGCAGGTTATTGCTATTTTACACTATGAATTGGGTGATCAATATGAGATATGAAGTAATAGCTCAAAGCCAAGGGTGTGAGATGGAGTTCTACTCACAATATTTTATTACTGGTAAGATTACTCAAGACCAAAAACAGAACCAAATCTATCAAAATGGTGGTCTAATTCTTATAAGACTATGATACATGATATATGCTGGTTTGGAACATCTTGTTGTGTTAGATGTTAGCTATCTCCCGCCTGGATTATTGCAACCTCCTGCTCTGTGGCCTCCCGTCTAACAGTCTTGCACCCCTGCAATCTATTCTAAACTATGCTGCCCGTCTAATCCACCTGTCCCCCCGCTACTCCCAGACCTCTCCTCTCTGCCAATCCCTTCACTGACTTCCCATTGCCCAACGACTCCAGTTTAAAACACTGACCATGACATACAAAGCCATCCACAACCTGTCTCCTCCCTACATCTGTGACCTAGTCTCCCGGTACTTACCTGCACGTAACCTTCGATCCTCACAAGATCTCCTTCTCTACTCCCCTCTCATCTCCTCTTCCCACCATCGCATCCAAGATTTCTCCCATGCCTCCCCCTTACTCTGGAATGCTCTGCCACAACACATCAGACTCTCGCCTACCTTGACAAGCTTCAAAAGGAACCCGAAGACTTATCTCTTCCGACAAGCCTACAACCCTACCGTAACTCTCAGTCTGATATAGCGCCGCACAACCAGTTCTACCCAAACCTATTGTATCCTCACCTATCCCTTGTAGACTGTGAGCCCTCGCGGGCAGGGACCTCTATACTCCTGTACCAGTCTGTGCCTTGTATTGTTTATGATTATTGTACTTGTCCCTATTATGTATACCCCTTTCACATGTAAAGCGCCATGGAATTGATGGCACTATAATAATAATAATAATAAATAATAATAATAATAATAATAATAATAATAATAATAAAGATGGCTGTTACATTCTTTTGATCAAAATAGTGTCAACTAAGTTCCCTATGTTTTTTACTTACTATTTATTTACTTAGTGCAAGGTATTTGCTCATTGCTTCAATTCTTATAGGGGACAACTAATCAATCTCTTCGTGTGATAATCACCTGACCGTTAGAATTATTATCAGTCATATAATGTATTGGTGTATGGAGTCATCTACATCTGCTCTGACAGCTTTGGTGGAGATACTGGAAGATAATATCCAGATGTGACTAGACTGTTAGCCATTTATAACACCAGAAACCAATTATTGTTTAATGATAAACTGTTTTCCAGTCAATATTCTAAATAGAAAGAGGAAATCTTGATAAGGAAAATTAGATAAAGTACACGTTGGCCGGGCGACATTTAGGTCTCAGAAAGCCACATATGGATTTCATTCTCCTTCTGTTAAGTTCAAAAAATAAGGAGGAACTTCAGTAAACAAGAATATAAACCGAGTCTGAAAAATCTATCAAAAGACAATATTTTGTGAAGACTGGCCGCAGCAGTGACACAGCAAAGCCATTGTGCTTTTGTTTTTCTATATACAGCTGTGTTTTCACAGATGCAAAGCCATGTGTCTTCTCCAAAAGATGCAGCCTTCCTTCAGATGTGACTGCAGATCAAAGCATCAAATTCAGAAATACAACATGCTCTTTGCCGGTGGAAGATCCATTTTTGTAGTCGCTAAGAAACCAGCATTCCATCTGCTGTCCTGATGTACCAGCGCCCAGGGTTATCAACACCAAGGACACACGGAGGAGATTTATTTGGTTTACTTTACCCCACATTAAGGAATTATTCCAAAAAAATGGAAGCCTAAAAAAAGCAACCAAGCTGCAAACTCTTTAATGGTCCTTGTATCACAATGTATAATCAGAACCCATAGAAATGGCTGTTCATATTAGTTCAGTGGGGATGAAATCCTGCACCCCATTGGTAAATGATAAAGAATAAAGGGGATACATATGCCATCTCTTAAATCAGCTGACTGATGGATGTGCCAGAAATTAGACCATATTGGGGATTATAGGCAAAGTTTCAGAAAGCAAAGGTGAATCTGTCAGTATGATCAATCCTCCTAAGCCGTCTATATGGACATGCAGGTCATGAGAAGCTGAATAAAATGATACTTTGATATCTGCGATCCATTATCTTATTCCAAAGAAAGAACTTCAGAGCACAACAATGTGAGACATGTAATGACTGTCAGCCTGCTCTCCAGGTCTACATGTTTCATATTGGTAACGCTCCCTTTCATTTAAAATAACCTCTGGAGGCAGATTCTCGGGAAGATCTATGGGTGGGACATAGAGCTGAACAGCTTATTTATATATTAAGAAAAACAGTGGATTTCTCTGGAATAAAACATGTGATCGTGTATATTAAAAGGGAACCGGTCACCAGGTTTTTCCCATATAAACTGCGGCCACCACTAGTAAGGACTTATGTACTGCATTTTAGAATACTGCATAAAAGTACCCAAGACGATCTGTACAAGGCCAGAGTCACACTTGTGAGTGACTCGTGCGAGTCTCGCATAGCGTCACCCGGCAAGGCCTGCTCTCCGGACAGGAGCAGGTCACCGTGCCGGGTGATGCGATCAGAGACTCGCACAAGTTACACGCGAGTCACTTGCAAGTGTGACTCTGGCCTAACAAAAAAAGGACCTTTTATTATTCTCACCTGCTGGGCAGACCGGTCTGATGGGCGTCGCTTGTCATGATCCGGGTATTCCTCACTTTCTTCCATCGTTGTCCTACTTCCTTGCTCTGTGTGAACGATGCGCTCTACGTCATCCACACACAGTCATCCATTGTGCTCCTGCACACATGCAGTTCTCTCTCGTAGGGCTCTTTTCCGCTTGCGTACCGCTTCCGATGCTGGAGCATCGGAAGCGATATGCTAATGACCCTCTACTACGAGTGTCAGCCGAGGGTCATGCGACTGTGATGCGATCTTACGATGGCATCACAGGAGCGGAGAAGATGGAGGGAACACTTTCTCCCCATCTCCTCCATTGTCTGTCTCTGCGTGCACTGCATTGCAGTCGCATAACATGCAATTGCAGTGCGATTTTACACACGCGTGAGCCGAGACTCGGTGCAAAACACAGCATGCTGCGATTGCACTGAGAGCACGATTTGTGTGGAGAAATAAAAGGAAAGAGGACACTGCCTCATTGATTAAAACTGGTGTGAGTGCAATCTGATTTTTTTATCGGATCGCACTCGCACCAGGAAATCGCAAGTGGAAAAGAGCCCTAAGTACTGTAATGCACAGGGAAAGATCAAAGACCACCCACACATGCGCACTATAATACTTTACTCTGCCCATGCATAGGAGCGCAATGGAGTACAGTGTGTTAGAGGAGTTGGAACATATAACCCACACGAAGCAGGGAAGGAGGACAATGATTACAAGAAGTGAGGAGGCGCTGGATCAAGATCAGCGATGCTCATCGGACCGGACACAGGTGTACATAACAAAAGCTCAGACATCAGACAGCTTAGGAGGGGTGATTCTACTGACAGATTCCGTTTATATACAGTACCTGTGCTATATACACATATACACCATTGGGTCAAAATTCCTATTACCTCGAATATGTTAGGGAATATTAAGCGGTTTTAAAACTTTTAGTCTAAAAATATGTGTATTTTCTATACTACATACGAAAATAAGCAACTTCTTTAAAAAATTGTTAACATCTGTGAATCTAACAAGTTTAATGCCAGGACCCAGCTTACACATATGCTCACTGCATGAATGTTAAGAAACCTGATAACATTACTGAAGGTATTACTCCCCGGGAGCTTGCTCACGTGTAACCATGGTTACATATATCACTTTTTTTATTCTGACATCTTGTATCCAAATTATTTCCTACTGACCATTTTCAAATGCTAAATATGTATTACAGATTGTAGCCAGATGATACAGGCACTACGTACAAATGAATAGATTTATACTTTTATCACACTTTTATTTTCCACCATTTATCGAACTAAAACCTGAAAAAAACTATTATATCTCATTGCATTTTCGTATTACTGTGAAATGTACAAGAGGAGACAAAGATGTCTACATCAGAGACCTTTCAGGAAATTGGATCACTGACTTGGTGCAAGTGAGATTGCGGTTATTGGTGAAAATAGGTATAAAACTCTCGGTCCCCGATCCTTCTGCTTGCCGCAAAAAAAGTGACGTGCCAAAAAGGTGTCCGTCACTCACTAATTCCTGCAGCTGAATGGATATAATATGCACGGTCAGCCAAACTAATGTTAATGCAAAACCAGCCTCAATCCTCCTGCCATAGCGTATCAATACAGCTCTACTGTGAACCAGGCAGAAATACTGTATGGTAAACTGTGGGGATCAGTGAGGAGGTAAGCCCAATAACTCAAATAAAAAATCCCTACATTTAAGAGTTGATGGACATCAGTAAATGCAAGTGGTCTTTAGAAGAATAAATGTTCTACATACCCTAACAGGCAAATTCAATAATACAAAGGATAAATGTGGATTTTTCCCTACGCCATGAGAAATGCACATATTCAATAACAATTTGATGTCTTTTTTCTTGCTCATTTAACCCCTTTACGCCAATACCCCATATGTGGTGGAAAACTACTGTTTGGGTGCACAGCAGGGCTCAGAAGGGAAGGAGCACCATTTAACTTTTGGAATGCAAAATCAGTTGTAATCGATAGCAGACATCATGTCGAGTTTGCAGAGCCCGTAATGTGACTAAACAGTTAGCTCCCCCACAAGTGACTCTATTTTAGAAAACTAAACCTCTCAAGGAATTTATCTAGATATGTGGTGAGCACCTTGAACTGCCAGGTGTGTTACATAATTTTATAACATTGGGCCGTAAAAATAAAAATTGACTTTTTTTCCCACAAAAATGTTGTGTTATCCCCAATTTTTTTCTTTTCACAGGTGTAACCAAAAAAAAAAATGCACCATACTATTTTGCGATACCCCATATTGGAGGAAAACTACTGTTTGAGCACATGGCAGGGCTCGGAAGGGAAGGAGCGCCATTTTGCCTGGAATAGATTGCATTTGCAATGACACATTTGAAGAGCCTCTGATATGCTAAAATAGTTGAAACTCCCCCCCCCAGGTGACCCCATTTTTCAAACTACACATCTTCAGGAATTCATCTAGGGGATTAGGAAGCATTTTTTACCTTCAGTTTTGGTTTTTTTTTTTACTTAAATGTTGCTTTGGCCCCAAGTTATTAATTTCCAAAAGGAGTAATGGGAGAAAACGAATATTACAATTTGTTGTGCAATTTCTGATGATTTAGTCAATTCCCCATATGTGGTTAAAACTACTATTGATGCACAGTATAAATCTCATGAAGAAAGGAGCCATATTGGACTTCAGATGTTGCTGGAAACTGTTTCAGGGTGATATGTCCCATTGGCAGAACCCCTGAGGTACCAGAACAGCAGAACCCTACCACATGTGACCCAATCTTAAAAATTACACCTCTCAATTAATTAATCTTTACACCTCTCAATTAATTAATCTAGAAGCGCAATGATCATACTGACTACAGGTGTGTCAAATAATATGATACGACGGGGCAGTGAAAAAAAATAAAACAGAAAAATCTAGTTTTAACCCCAGATTTTACATTTGCACACAGGTAAATAGGTAAAAATGGCACTAAAATTTGTCACAATTTTTGCTGAATGTGGCAATACCCCACTTGTGGCTGCACAGAACTGCTTAGCCACATGGCGGGACTCAGGAGGTAAGGAGCACTATTTGACTCTTGGAATACAAATTTTCATAGAATAGTTTGTGGACTCCACTTACAGAGCCCCAAGTGCCAGAAAAGCAGAATTTCTTGTCAAGTGTCCCCATTTTGGAAATTACACCCCTTTAGGAATTTGTGACTATTTTGACTTCATGGGTATATTCCAGAAACAAGCAGCAATGGATGTTGCTGAGTAAAAATTGCAAATCTGCCATTGTGGTACCCAAACATTGTGCCCAGTTTGTGCTTCTGTAGACACGCACCCCGCAAATTAAGCAGGCTCTTCTCACTATAGAAATGGCAAAAACATGGATGCTATATGTGGTTTAGGTACACTGTGGGGGTCAGAAGGGAGAGCGCATTTTTGGGAGTGCAGATTCTTTTAGATTTCTTTTTTTTGGGGGGGGGGGGGGTCATAGCACTTTTCCACACACAAACATAGATATTGTAGTGTTACAAATGATCCCTCTTTATCAACCTCAGTAACAGCATCTGCACCCAGGAAAAGATATTCTGCAGCAGTCTACATTCACATCTGGAGTCTACATTCACACTTTTGCACAGATATTACATTTTTAGGAACAGACAAATGTATCTGTTGCTTAACTGATGCAAATGAAAGAAGAGGGGTCCTACTGATTATTATAGGGTCTGTCTGTGTTCTGTTATGTATACATTTTAAGAATGGATGAAGAATTTTTTCTTCCACTTTAACAACACACAGCAGAAATCAGATGGACCCCATAATAATCTTGCCCATGAAATCTTTCACCTTTCTTCTATGCGGCACTGAGAGGGCAATTATCTCAAACTATACTAAACAAAAATATCAACGCAACACTTTTGTTTTTGCTACCATTTTCCATGAGCTGAACTCAACACTTTTTCTATGTATACAAAATATCATTTTCTCTCAAATATTGTTCACAAATTTGTCTAAATCTGTGTTAGTGAGCGTTTCTCCTTTCTCGAGATAATCCATCCACCTCACAAGTGTGGCATATCAAGATGCTGATTACACAGCATGATTATTGCACAGGTGTGCCTTAGGCTGGCCACAATAAAAGTCCACTCTAAAATGTGCAGTTTTACAATATTTGGAGGGTCCAGGGGGAGATCGGAAAACTAGACAGTATCTGGTGTGACCACCATTTACCAGTCTGCCATCGGCAGAGGAAAAGTGCTCCCCTAACACAGATTAGACAAATTGGAGAACAATATTTAAGAGAATAAGGCTTTTTGTGTATATAGTAAAGTCTTGAATCTTAGAGTTCAGCTCATGAAAAATGAGAGCAAAAATTAAAGTGTTGCATGTTATATTTTGTTCAGTATAATAAGGAATGGACAGTATCAGCTATTGACTTTTTTTTGTCCAAGAGCTACTTGCAATTATATTGGATACTGTTAAGGCTAGAGGCTAACAATTCAAATCGTTTCAGGATAGTCAAAAAGTACATACAAAGTGAAAAAACACAATCCCTTTAAAATTCTATTTTATTAAATACGTCTTAAAATTTCCCAAGTGATTCACCTGTACAGAAATTATCAAGGGTAGTATAAATATACACCAAGGATGCCACCCTTAAGGTACCGTCACACTAAGCAACTTACCAGCGATCCCAACAACGATAGGGATCGCTGGTAAGTTGCTAGGAGGTTGCTGGTGAGCTGTCACACTGCGACGCTCCAGCGATCCCACCAGCAACCTGACCTGGCAGGGATCGCTGGAGCGTGGCTACACAAGTTGCTGGTGAGCTCACCAGCAACCAGTGACCAGCCCCCAGCGCCGCGTGGAAGATGCTGCGCTTGGTAACTAAGGTAAATATCGGTAACCAACCCGATATTTACCTTGGTTACCACTGCACGGAGCTACACGTGCAGAGAGCATGGAGCAGCGCACACTGAGCGCTGGCTCCTTGCTCTCCTAGCTACAGCACACATCGGGTTAATTACCCGATGTATGCTGCAGCTAAATGTGCACAGAGCAGGGAGCAGCGCACACTGAGCGCTGGCTCCCTGCTCTCCTACTTACAGCACACATGGGGTTAATTACCTGATGTGTGCTGCAGCTACATGTGCACAGAGCAGGGAGCAGCGCACACTGCTTAGCGCTGGCTCCCTGCTCTCCTACTTACAGCACACATCAGGTTAATTAACCCGATGTGTCCTGCAGCTAGCTACATGTGCACAGAGCAGGAGCCGGCAGCACAGGCAGTGAGAGCGGAGGAGGCTGGTATCAAAGGTAAATATCGGGTAACCAAGGACAGGGCTTCTTGGTTACCCGATGTTTACATTGGTTACCAGCCTCCGCAGAAGCCGGCTCCTGCTGCCTGCACATTTAGTTGTTGCTGTCTCGCTGTCACACACAGCGATCTGTGCTTCACAGCGGGACAGCAACAACTAAAAAATGGCCCAGGACATTCAGCAACAACCAACAACCTCACAGCAGGGGCCAGGTTGTTGCTGGATGTCACACACAGCAACATCGCTAGCAACGTCACAAAAGTTGTTCGTTAGCAGCGATGTTGCTAGCGATGTTGCTTAGTGTGACGGGGCCTTTATTCAGAGGAATATAAACAAGAGCAACAAATAGGAGTATGGGGTCCCAGATGGGATTAATTTGACCCTATTATGGATCTACCACCTCACTCCTTCCTACCGACGGAGGTAATACCGCCTTAACTTAAACTGGGCGCCCCCGTTCCTCGGTGGCTATCCCTCACTTACCCTAACAATTTCCCTACCATACGAGGAAAAATGAGAGTGCCTATGCAAATTGTTGATAGTTATTAGTTGGCCCTATTAACCCTCAATAAGAGGGCAAAGATTAAATTATAATACCCTGTTTAATATGCTCCAATTCAGCTGGTCATTGATTTATAAACAGGGATGTCATAGTACCCTATTACTCATATCGATCTAATATGCTCCAATTCAGCTGGTCATTCATTTATATACAAAGATAACAAATCCATGAACCAAACCAACCCAAACAGATATGCTTAGCTTGCATTCAGCAATGGTTAGGATACTATAAACACCCTGCCCAATATGCTCCAATTCAACTGGTCATTAATTCATATACAGGGACAACAGATACTATAATACCCTGTTACTCATGTCCATCTAATATGCTCCAATTCAACTGGTCATTATTTAGTATACAGGGATAACAGATCCATAAACCAGACCAACAAATCCGGTTCATCAGGAGGCCCAGGGAGAAAGGGAACCATTCAAAAGTGATACATGTCTCCTTATGGCAGCGAACCGGATTAGAGGGCGGAGAAACGCATCGAGGCAGTGCAGATGCACTTTAAAAAGGGAAGTTAATTTTTCAACTTTATAAAATGATATTTATTCATTTATAATGAGTGTATATACTGGTATTATTCCAGAGATTGGGATTTGCTGAATGCAAGTTGAATATATCCTTTAGGTTGGTCTGGTTTATGGATCTGTTATCCCTGTATACTAAATAATGACCAGTTGAATTGGAGCATATTAGATGGACATGAGTAAGAGGGTATTATAGTATCTGTTGTCCCTGTATATGAATTAATGACCAGTTGAATTGGAGCATATTGGGCAGGGTGTTTATAGTATCCTAACCATTGCTGAATGTAAGCTAAGCATATCTGTTTGGGTTGGTTTGGTTCATGGATTTGTTATCTTTGTATATAAATGAATGACCAGCTGAATTGGAGCATATTAGATCGATATGAGTAATAGGGTACTATGACATCCCTGTTTATAAATCAATGACCAGCTGAATTTGAGCATATTAAACAGGATATTATAATTTAATCTTTGCCCTCTTATTGAGGGTTAATAGGGCCAACCAATAACTATCAACAATTTGCATAGGCACTCTCATTTTTCCTCATATGGTAGGGAAATTGTTAGGGTAAGTGAGGGATAGCCACCGAGGAACGGGGGCGCCCAGTTAAGTTAAGGCGATATTACCTCCGTCGGTAGGAAGGAGTGAGGTGGTAGATCCATAATAGGGTCAAATTAATCCCATCTAGGACCCCATACTCCTATTTGTTGCTCTTGTTTATATTCCTCTGAATAAGGGTGGCATCCTTGGTGTATATTTATACTACCCTTGATAATTTCTGTACAGGTGAATCACTTGGGAAATTTTAAGACGTATTTAATAAAATAGAATTTTAAAGGGATTGTGTTTTTTCACTTTATATGTACATACTGTTAAGGCTACTTTCACACATCAGGTTTTTTCCATCAGGCACAATCTGGAAAAAAACGGGTAAAACTGATCCGGTACCGCATCCGTTTTATCCCCATAGATTTGCATTGTTACCGGATTGTGCCTGATGGCTTTGCGTTGCATCCGTTTTTTTCCGGATGCGGCTTAATTAATTAATGCGGCGGTCGGATGGAACGTTTCATGTAACGTTTTTGGCCCCTTAAAAAAACCGCATCATGCCGGATCCGACGCGATACGGCGTGTTTTACAATGGAAGCCTATGGACGCCGGATCCGGCGTAATGCGTCAAAAAACGGATGGAGCTGCCGGATACGTTTTTGTAAACTGAGCATGCTCCAATGTTTTGAAAAAACGGATCCAGCAAAAAAAAAAAAACCTGACAAAATGGATGCAAAAACGGATGCAAAACGGATCCAACAAATCCGCTTTTTTACACATCCGGCATAACGGATCCGATAAAAAACGGATCCGGTGGATAAGGTTTTTACATTTTTTGCCGGATCTGTTGGATCAGGAAAAAAAAAGGATTGTGCCTGAATGCAGAAAACTGATGTGTGAAAGTAGCCTAAGCCATGTTGAGTGTCAAAGGTATTCTAACCATAAGACATGATGGCATATTGCTAAAATACAGTGCCTACAGGTAGTATTCAACCCCCTGCAGATTTAGCAGGTTTGATAAGATGCAATTAAGTTAGAGCCTGCAAACTTCAAGCAAGAGCAGGATTTATTAACAGATGCATAAATCTTACAAACCAACAAGTTATGTTGCTCAGTTAAATTTTAATACATTTTCAACATAAAAGTGTGGGTCAATTATTATTCAACCCCTAGGTTTAATATTTTGTGGAATAACCCTTGTTTGCAATTACAGCTAATAATCGTCTTTTATAAGACCTGATCAGGCCAGCACAGGTCTCTGGAGTTATCTTGGCTTACTCCTCCATGCAGATCTTCTCCAAGTTATCTAGGTTCTTTGGGTGTCTCATGTGGACTTTAATCTTGAGCTCCTTCCACAAGTTTTCAATTGAGTTAAGGTCAGGAGACTGACTAGGCCACTGCCACACCTTGATTTTTCCCTCTTGAACCAGGCCTTGGTTTTCTTGGCTGTGTGCTTTGGGTCGTTGTCTTGTTGGAAGATGAAATGACGACCCATCTTAAGATCCTTGATGGAGGAGCGGAGGTTCTTGGCCAAAATCTCCAGGTAGGCCGTACTATCTATCTTCCCATGGATGCGGACCAGATAGCCAGGCCCCTTGGCTGAGAAACAGCCCCACAGCATGATGCTGCCACCACCATGCTTGACTGTAGGGATGGTATTCTTGGGGTCGTATGCAGTGCCATCCAGTCTCCAAACGTCACGTGTGTGGTTGGCACCAAAGATCTCGATCTTGGTCTCATCAGACCAGAGAACCTTGAACCAGTCTGTCTCAGAGTCCTCCAAGTGATCATGAGAAAACTGTAGACGAGCCTTGACATGACGCTTTGAAAGTAAAAAGGTACCTTACGGGCTCGTCTGGAACGGAGACCATTGCGGTGGAGTACGTTACTTATGGTATTGACTGAAAACAATGTCCCCACTGCCATGAAATCTTCCCGTAGCTCCTTCCTTGTTGTCCTTGGGTTAGCCTTGACTCTTCGGACAAGCCTGGCCTCGGCACGGGTGGAAACGTTCAAAGGCTGTCCAGGCCGTGGAAGGCTAACAGTAGTTCCATAAGCCTTCCACTTCCGGATGATGCTCCCAACAGTGGAGACAGGTAGGCCCAACTCCTTGGAAAGGGTTTTGTACCCCTTGCCAGCCTTGTGACCCTCCACGATCTTGTCTCTGATGGCCTTGGAATGCTCCTTTGTCTTTCCCATGTTGACTAAGTATGAGTGCTGTTCACAAGTTTGGGGAGGGTCTTAATTAGTCAGAAAAGGCTGGAAAAAGAGATAATTAATCCAAACATGTGAAGCTCATTGTTCTTTGTGCCTGAAATACTTCTTAATACTTTAGGGGAACCAAACAGAATTCTGGTGGTTTGAGGGGTTGAATAATAAATGACCCTCTGAATAAACTTTTCACAATTAAAAAAAAAATAAAAAATAAGAAATAACATTCTTTTTTGCTGCAGTGCATTTCACACTTCCAGGCTGATCTACAGTCAAAATGTCACAATGCCAAGTTAATTCCGAATGTGTAAACCTGCTAAATCTGCAGGGGGTTGAATACTACTTGTAGGCACTGTATGCAATCACTATATTTTGTCCGCAATCTACTCTGAGATCCTGTTGGATCACTTGTACTAATGTTTAGGGGCCCTTTCTAGCAATCTCTCAGTTCATTGACACTCCTGTCTATTCATAGAGGAATCTTTAACAAAGCTCCATTTAGGTAAATCGGATTGATTACAAAAAGGATCAAAATTAATCCATCATCATCCTAAACTCTGGTCACTTGTCCCTTTAATTATTCCACTTGTCTGTTCTGATTAAAACTGACAAAAAGTAAAAAGACAAGTCATATTAGGATCCTGTGCAATCTAGTTTCAAAGAGAAGCAGAGGGGTCGCATCGATTTATATGGGGTCTGTCTGGTTTGTATTTGGTGTAGGTTTTTAAAATAGAAAAAAAAAAAAAATAGTCCTACTTGCAGAACTTTTCCTTTTGGGTTAAGATTAAACGATAAAACGGTAACCAGACAGACTACTGATCAGAGACTAAATGGTCATGGCGACACATACATTTCAAATTATATAGACAGACAGAAAAGGGCCCCTGTGCAAGAACACTATATGGGCATATTACAGTCTAAAGGGGGCTTTACACGCAACGATATCTCTAACTAGATGTCGTCAGGGTCACGAAATTCGTGACGCACATCTGGTGTCATTAGCGACGTCGTTGCGTGTGACACCTATGAGCGAGTGTTAATGATCAAAAATACTCACCTAATCGTTGATCGTTGACACGTCGTTCATTTTCAAAAAATCGTTGCTGGTGCTGGACGCAGGTTTTTCGTCGTTCCTGAGGCAGCATACATCGCTATGTGTTACACCCCAGGAACGACGAACAGCAGCGTTCATGCGTCCTCCAGCAACGAGGTGGGCGTGTCATTAATGCGGCTGGTCTCCAGCCCTCCGCTTCTATTGGAGGGCTGCTGTGTGACATCGCTGTGATGGCGCACAAACCTCCCCCTTAAAAAAGAGGTTGTTCGCCGCCCACAGCGACGTCGCTAGGAAGGGAAGTACGTGTTACGCGTCCTAGTGATATTTTGCGCCACGGGCAGCGGTTTGCCCGTGACGCACAATTGACGGGGTCGGTGCTTTCACGAGCAACATCGCTAGCGATGTTGCTGCGTGTAAAGGAGCCTTAAGGGATCCTGGAAAAGCACAATTCCACCTGCATTGGAGGTAGTAATGGGCAAACAACCTCTTGGGCCCATGTGCGGACACATAGGTGGCACCAATGAGGCGTCATATTCTACAATGCTATAGGTAGTGCCTGTCATTTCGTCCTGACCCATAAGCTCGATGTCACTGGTCTGGGATTTAGTTCTGACCCTGGAGTTGAATTTCTGTAATCCTATGACTGGTGCACAAAAGGGCAATCACATCCGCTGCCCTATGTAACCGACTGGGTACGATCGGTTTAAAGTGACCATAAAAACACTGTTAAGAACTGCAGAAGGAATTTCGGTATTATTCGGGAAGGCTGGTCCATAATCCTGCGTCACCATTGTTTCTATAAACAAGCTGTATACACCAGAGAGTGACAAGACTTCGGTGCCCGGGGTTATTAATACAGTAGTTCCATCCATACAGTATGTACATGGTAGATTTTCTAGAACGTTGTATTGGCCTAAGCAATGAGAAATGTGTCTGCTGTGTGATATCTGATGTTAGCTTTTCATGCAAGTCTGCCAACTATTTGATAAATGCAGAATTTGCTAAAATAAACATTTTCTCTGTTTACTCTGGCCACGGGAAAAATATGTGAAAACCCATGGGGAATGAGAGATACAGTTTCATTATTTTGTGAGTAAGTCTACCCTGGAGCTATTAAAAATAAAATCAGTGCACTGTTATCATTAGAGATAACGCAGCATCAAAGCTCGCTGGAAAGGACCAAGAACATTGTCAAGGACTTGGCGTTTTAAGTTTCGCCGGGTCCAGCAATGAGTTAAGGTGTGAGTGCCATCTAGTGGTAAACTGCAAGACTGCAGGAAGGAGACCAAATACAGTTTAAAAAAGGAAAACTTGGAAGTCACCTTCAATTTGGCCTTATTGGAAAATAAGATCAGAAAATTGGCATTAGGCATCCAACGCCCCGAGTCAATGGCAAGCGTCAAACAAGAGCAGGTGTAGGTTTGCAAATTGGGTCATTTACAATTGGCGGCAGATTACCGTCATGTAGTTTTTTTATATAGCGGTACAGTGGCCGTCCAACTAAAAATGAACAGATGGTAATTTATTCAACTACTTCCTGTTTAATTAAAGCAGCTGTCCCATTGCCGGCACTTTCAATTCATGTCCATATTTGAGTGTAAAGAGTTGGTGGTGCCAGAGCTAATCTACATTGCTGGCAGATTGTAAGGTACACTTCAATATTACCATGCCACAAAATGGCCAACTACTGTTACTGCTCCCTGCTGGTAAATGTTGGCGGAGACTGTGAAAGATAGAGGGGTTTTAGACAATCTTCACAAATAAAAATGAATGCAAACAGCAACGTCATAGTCAATGTCTGTGCGCCGACACTTTTCCAGACGCGCACACACTGAAGAGGATAATCAACATAATTCAGCAATTATTCCGCACACAATGGAGAGCCGCCGAAGAAACAGTTTGTCAGTTCGACTTCAAAGTGCTGAACTAGCCAGGAAGACGAAGGCAGAAAGTATAAAAAAGACGTGTCTGCGGTAATTGGCTCATTAGTCTGTCTATTTTACGTCGTCCTGTCTGTAGCGTGAACTAGTAAGAGTTTGCAGACGGACGAATCAGTGACACATTCCGCTCAGAGTAAAAATATGCTGTTCAGTTCTGGGCACTGTAGAAATCCCCTTATTCCCATCTTCTATTAGTATTATTGAAAGGTGGTCCACAAACTACATCTCAATGTGAAAGGACAGGCAGAAGGGCAGAAACACGACATGTCAACGTGATAAAAAAAAGAGATCACAGGAAGGCCGGCCACCAAGCACTGACTTCTCTCATTTTATTTTCTGTCCTCAAAATAAGATTCAAGAATATGAACAGATCTGACACAGATCGGATATGCTGTCATTTATGATGTGTGGACGTCTGGCCTCTGGGACGGCACAGATCCATTCCTGACAATGCGGGGACACGGTGCCACTCCTAGGCTTTCCATGCACAGCACCCTATATGGGATCGTTCTGCAGTGCCAAGTAATCAGGGAGAAAAGGTGCAGGAGAAACAGGCGGGATCACCTTCAGATTTCACCACATCGCATCTACAGCTGTTTTGCAGCTGAATCTGAATGGTGTATGCAGAGTAACAGTAACATTGACCCTTTGCATTGAAATTGGTGAAATCCACATGGATTTTGAACCAAGAATTGAAATGCTGTAGATAAAAGAAAAAAAAAGCAACAAAAAACAAGTTTTGTGTGAATTCTTCACATAAAGAAATGCAGCAAATGGATGAGATCTTGTTAGAGAGAACTCATCCACTTTCAGGTACTGTAAAACGCTGCAGTTTACATGTGAAAAATATGCACCAAATATGTGATGTGTGAACTCCGCTAAAGAAATCCCTCCCATGAAGAGTTTTTTCATTAAATGAGTGTATGTGTGCATGTAACGTAGTATAAGTGTATTAATATACTCACCTACCGCTGACCTCTCCAGGATCCAGTGCAATTCCAATAAACCAACTCACTATGCTCTATACAAGTAAAATATATCTTTGTACCGTGTTAGCCAGTAGAGATAAAAAAATTGTTTAAAAGAACAGAGAGTCCTCAGTGGTTGATACCTTTTAATGGCTAACTGAAAAGATGGTAATAATTGCAAGCTTTCGAGACTACTCAGGTCTCTTCATCAGGCATGGTATAACACAAAATCTGAAGAGTCACGTATTTATACACAACAGGACTTAGAATAGTGCAGTAAAAAAAAAAAAAAAAAAAAAAAAAAAAAGAACAAGTTATATGAAACAGAACTATCTCTATGGCAGGGGGACAAGCTGTTCTAGCCATAAATACTGCTGCAGTTCAGTGTGAAAGTTTTATTGTCCTTTGATAAGGGTCTGGTCCAGGGCTGTGACATGCTCGGATGGTCAGAGGAGCACATCTTTTAACTGATGTAAAAAGACATGAATCCATGAGACACATTCATTCCTTCTCTGAATGTGTCAAAGGTCATCATAAGTTTGTACTCCCATAGTCTCCTGTCTCTCTGGGACTTGAAGTTTCCTTTCAATACCAGCAATTTCATGTCCATGATGCTGTGGTCTGGGTTACAAAAATGTTTGGCCACAGGTAGATCCATCCTTTTTTCTCTAATTGTGTGGCGGTGAGAATTCATCCTTGTCCTGAGCTGTTGTCCTGTCTCCCCTACATACAGACCCCCAGTTGGACATTTGGTACATATAATTAAGTACACCACATTGGTTGTGGTGCAGCTGAACGTACCTGGGATCTTGTAGTCCTGATGTGATCTGGGAATCTTTATCTTGTCCGTTGTCAATATTAATGGACAGGTCTTGCATTTTTTTCTGGTTGCAGGGAAATGTTCCTGTTGGTGTTGGAGAGGACAGGGAGCTTCTGACAATGATGCTTCTTAGATTTGGGGGCTGTCTAAAACACAGAAGTGGGGGGTCTGGAAAAATAGATTTTAACCGGGCATCTTTTTGCAGTAATGGTTGTAGTTTCCGTGCAGCTCCTCTAAACACCTCCAGATGTGGATTGTAGGTGACTACAAGAGGGACCCGGTTGTTCTCTTCTTTGGTTTTATAATGTAGAAGATGGTTTCTTGATATTCTGGTGGCTCTTATAATCTGGTTTTCAATTGTTCTTGGGTGGTAGCCTTGATTCAAAAAGGTTTTTCTGAGGCCCTCAAGGTGATTGTCTCTATCTGTACTGTTGGAACATATCCGATTGTACCTGATAGCCTGGCTGTATACAATAGAGTTTTTTATGTGTTTTGGATGAAAACTGTCCCATTTCAGGTATGTTGGATGGTCAATTGGCTTCTTGTACAGGGATGTCTGTATTTCATTGTTCCGTAGTTTGATGATGGTGTCCAAGAAGTTGATTTCCGTGCAGGAGTAGTTGAGTGTTAGGTTGATGGTGGGATGAAACTGATTAAATTGTTCATGGAAGGTCTTCAGCTGCTCCTCAGACTCTGTCCAGATGATTAAAATATCATCAATGTAACGGTAGTAGGCCAGAGGCCTGATAGGACAAGAGGATAAAAAGTCACTCTCAAGCTTGGCCATGAAAAGATTTGCATATTGTGGTGCCATTTTGCTTCCCATTGCAGTCCCAGTCTCCTGTAGATATATGTCATTGTCAAATTCAAAGTAATTATGGGTGAGGATAAATTTTGTAAGCTTCACCACAGAATTGGCATCAGTTCCTGTATTTTCCAGGAAAATTTTGCAAGCATTTAATCCATCCTGGTGTGGAATATTCGAGTACAAGGATTCCACATCCATGGTGGCAAGGATGGTTCCCTCTGGAAGAGGACCTATTGCTGATAGTTTTTTCAATAGGTCAGTAGTGTCCTGGATGTAGCTGGTTGTATCCCTTACCAAGGGTTTAAGGATACCCTCTACCCATCCAGAGACTTGTTCAGTGAGGGTGCCCACACATGAAATGATGGGTCTTCCTGGGTTTCCAGATTTGTGAATTTTGGGAAGCATGTAGAATGTGCCTATTCTTGGACTCACCGGTATCAGTTCATCAGTTCTTATGGATATGTCAGGCAGACAAGAGGCCAACTTGTTAAGTTCCTTGTAATAGTCCTGTGTAGGGTCAGACTCCAATTTCTTATAGTAGCGTGTGTCCATCAGTTGTCTGTGTGCTTCCTTCATGTAGTCTGATTTGTTCATCATGACTATTGCACCCCCCTTGTCTGCAGGTTTAATGATGATTTCTTTGTTGGTTTTCAAAGATTTTATGGCCCTTCTCTCCTGGGCACTGATGTTGGATGGTTGCCTCCTGTGTGTGTCTAGGATAGTGGATTTTACCAAATGTCTGAAAGTGTCTATATAGTTATCCAGATGAGGGTTGCGTCCTGAAGGAGGTGTCCAATCTGATCTTTTCCTGGTTGTCAAGATCCGTCTTCCTTCAGTCTGGGAGGATTCTGAAACATCTGCATCGCTAAAATATTCCCTCAGACGTAGTCTCCTGAAGTAATCTTCCATGTCGCTGCAGAGTTCAATTTTGTCTAGAGCTTTAGTCGGACAAAATGAGAGTCCTCTAGAAAGCACAGCAACTTCCATT
This sequence comes from Anomaloglossus baeobatrachus, assembly GCF_048569485.1. NCBI lineage: Eukaryota > Metazoa > Chordata > Amphibia > Anura > Aromobatidae > Anomaloglossus > Anomaloglossus baeobatrachus. The sequence continues at coordinate 560,049,638 of NC_134354.1, read as the reverse complement.
TTGTTTGGTTTGTAATCCGAGAGATTGATAACACAGTTAGATGCTTTTGTGCCTTGAATGGACTTGGTTTCCAAGTTGTCAGGTTTTGGCTTTGTTCTCCACCTGTTTGTATTAAGTCCTGAATTGAGGCGCAGTCTGTGTAGCTTCTTTTCCTTGTTGTGGATCAGAAGGGTTCGTAGTCTGTAGTAGTATTGTTGTACTTCTTGTTCTGTGCTTTCTGGAAGTGTCTTCCTTTGTGTTTCAAATTCCCTCTGGATTTTACTCTTGATGCTGTAGAAGACATGCAAAAGGTGGTTCCTTAGTCTCTCAGAAGTCCTGTGACAAAGGTTTTGTGCATAATGGGTATTGTAGGTATGTAGAATTGGGTTTGTAATCCAGAGTCCTTTGGGGATCAGATTCTCCTTTTTGCATTTGGATAAGAAAAATATGTCGCTGTCCAGTTGTGCGCGTTTCTTCAGAAGTGTCTTTAGTTCCATAAAGATGCGGTACATTCTGGTATCCTCCATTTTGATACAAGTAAAATATATCTTTGTACCGTGTTAGCCAGTAGAGATAAAAAAATTGTTTAAAAGAACAGAGAGTCCTCAGTGGTTGATACCTTTTAATGGCTAACTGAAAAGATGGTAATAATTGCAAGCTTTCGAGACTACTCAGGTCTCTTCATCAGGCATGGTATAACACAAAATCTGAAGAGTCACGTATTTATACACAACAGGACTTAGAATAGTGCAGTAAAAAAAAAAAAAAAAAAAAAAAAAAAAAAAAAAAAAAAAAAAAAGAACAAGTTATATGAAACAGAACTATCTCTATGGCAGGGGGACAAGCTGTTCTAGCCATAAATACTGCTGCAGTTCAGTGTGAAAGTTTTATTGTCCTTTGATAAGGGTCTGGTCCAGGGCTGTGACATGCTCGGATGGTCAGAGGAGCACATCTTTTAACTGATGTAAAAAGACATGAATCCATGAGACACATTCATTCCTTCTCTGAATGTGTCAAAGGTCATCATAAGTTTGTACTCCCATAGTCTCCTGTCTCTCTGGGACTTGAAGTTTCCTTTCAATACCAGCAATTTCATGTCCATGATGCTGTGGTCTGGGTTACAAAAATGTTTGGCCACAGGTAGATCCATCCTTTTTTCTCTAATTGTGTGGCGGTGAGAATTCATCCTTGTCCTGAGCTGTTGTCCTGTCTCCCCTACATACAGACCCCCAGTTGGACATTTGGTACATATAATTAAGTACACCACATTGGTTGTGGTGCAGCTGAACGTACCTGGGATCTTGTAGTCCTGATGTGATCTGGGAATCTTTATCTTGTCCGTTGTCAATATTAATGGACAGGTCTTGCATTTTTTCTGGTTGCAGGGAAATGTTCCTGTTGGTGTTGGAGAGGACAGGGAGCTTCTGACAATGATGCTTCTTAGATTTGGGGGCTGTCTAAAACACAGAAGTGGGGGGTCTGGAAAAATAGATTTTAACCGGGCATCTTTTTGCAGTAATGGTTGTAGTTTCCGTGCAGCTCCTCTAAACACCTCCAGATGTGGATTGTAGGTGACTACAAGAGGGACCCGGTTGTTCTCTTCTTTGGTTTTATAATGTAGAAGATGGTTTCTTGATATTCTGGTGGCTCTTATAATCTGGTTTTCAATTGTTCTTGGGTGGTAGCCTTGATTCAAAAAGGTTTTTCTGAGGCCCTCAAGGTGATTGTCTCTATCTGTACTGTTGGAACATATCCGATTGTACCTGATAGCCTGGCTGTATACAATAGAGTTTTTTATGTGTTTTGGATGAAAACTGTCCCATTTCAGGTATGTTGGACGGTCAATTGGCTTCTTGTACAGGGATGTCTGTATTTCATTGTTCCGTAGTTTGATGATGGTGTCCAAGAAGTTGATTTCCGTGCAGGAGTAGTTGAGTGTTAGGTTGATGGTGGGATGAAACTGATTAAATTGTTCATGGAAGGTCTTCAGCTGCTCCTCAGACTCTGTCCAGATGATTAAAATATCATCAATGTAACGGTAGTAGGCCAGAGGCCTGATAGGACAAGAGGATAAAAAGTCACTCTCAAGCTTGGCCATGAAAAGATTTGCATATTGTGGTGCCATTTTGCTTCCCATTGCAGTCCCAGTCTCCTGTAGATATATGTCATTGTCAAATTCAAAGTAATTATGGGTGAGGATAAATTTTGTAAGCTTCACCACAGAATTGGCATCAGTTCCTGTATTTTCCAGGAAAATTTTGCAAGCATTTAATCCATCCTGGTGTGGAATATTCGAGTACAAGGATTCCACATCCATGGTGGCAAGGATGGTTCCCTCTGGAAGAGGACCTATTGCTGATAGTTTTTTCAATAGGTCAGTAGTGTCCTGGATGTAGCTGGTTGTATCCCTTACCAAGGGTTTAAGGATACCCTCTACCCATCCAGAGACTTGTTCAGTGAGGGTGCCCACACATGAAATGATGGGTCTTCCTGGGTTTCCAGATTTGTGAATTTTGGGAAGCATGTAGAATGTGCCTATTCTTGGACTCACCGGTATCAGTTCATCAGTTCTTATGGATATGTCAGGCAGACAAGAGGCCAACTTGTTAAGTTCCTTGTAATAGTCCTGTGTAGGGTCAGACTCCAATTTCTTATAGTAGCGTGTGTCCATCAGTTGTCTGTGTGCTTCCTTCATGTAGTCTGATTTGTTCATCATGACTATTGCACCCCCCTTGTCTGCAGGTTTAATGATGATTTCTTTGTTGGTTTTCAAAGATTTTATGGCCCTTCTCTCCTGGGCACTGATGTTGGATGGTTGCCTCCTGTGTGTGTCTAGGATAGTGGATTTTACCAAATGTCTGAAAGTGTCTATATAGTTATCCAGATGAGGGTTGCGTCCTGAAGGAGGTGTCCAATCTGATCTTTTCCTGGTTGTCAAGATCCGTCTTCCTTCAGTCTGGGAGGATTCTGAAACATCTGCATCGCTAAAATATTCCCTCAGACGTAGTCTCCTGAAGTAATCTTCCATGTCGCTGCAGAGTTCAATTTTGTCTAGAGCTTTAGTCGGACAAAATGAGAGTCCTCTAGAAAGCACAGCAACTTCCATTTTGTTTGGTTTGTAATCCGAGAGATTGATAACACAGTTAGATGCTTTTGTGCCTTGAATGGACTTGGTTTCCAAGTTGTCAGGTTTTGGCTTTGTTCTCCACCTGTTTGTATTAAGTCCTGAATTGAGGCGCAGTCTGTGTAGCTTCTTTTCCTTGTTGTGGATCAGAAGGGTTCGTAGTCTGTAGTAGTATTGTTGTACTTCTTGTTCTGTGCTTTCTGGAAGTGTCTTCCTTTGTGTTTCAAATTCCCTCTGGATTTTACTCTTGATGCTGTAGAAGACATGCAAAAGGTGGTTCCTTAGTCTCTCAGAAGTCCTGTGACAAAGGTTTTGTGCATAATGGGTATTGTAGGTATGTAGAATTGGGTTTGTAATCCAGAGTCCTTTGGGGATCAGATTCTCCTTTTTGCATTTGGATAAGAAAAATATGTCGCTGTCCAGTTGTGCGCGTTTCTTCAGAAGTGTCTTTAGTTCCATAAAGATGCGGTACATTCTGGTATCCTCCATTTTGATACAAGTAAAATATATCTTTGTACCGTGTTAGCCAGTAGAGATAAAAAAATTGTTTAAAAGAACAGAGAGTCCTCAGTGGTTGATACCTTTTAATGGCTAACTGAAAAGATGGTAATAATTGCAAGCTTTCGAGACTACTCAGGTCTCTTCATCAGGCATGGTATAACACAAAATCTGAAGAGTCACGTATTTATACACAACAGGACTTAGAATAGTGCAGTAAAAAAAAAAAAAAAAAAAAAAAAAAAAAAAAAAAAAAAAAAGAACAAGTTATATGAAACAGAACTATCTCTATGGCAGGGGGACAAGCTGTTCTAGCCATAAATACTGCTGCAGTTCAGTGTGAAAGTTTTATTGTCCTTTGATAAGGGTCTGGTCCAGGGCTGTGACATGCTCGGATGGTCAGAGGAGCACATCTTTTAACTGATGTAAAAAGACATGAATCCATGAGACACATTCATTCCTTCTCTGAATGTGTCAAAGGTCATCATAAGTTTGTACTCCCATAGTCTCCTGTCTCTCTGGGACTTGAAGTTTCCTTTCAATACCAGCAATTTCATGTCCATGATGCTGTGGTCTGGGTTACAAAAATGTTTGGCCACAGGTAGATCCATCCTTTTTTCTCTAATTGTGTGGCGGTGAGAATTCATCCTTGTCCTGAGCTGTTGTCCTGTCTCCCCTACATACAGACCCCCAGTTGGACATTTGGTACATATAATTAAGTACACCACATTGGTTGTGGTGCAGCTGAACGTACCTGGGATCTTGTAGTCCTGATGTGATCTGGGAATCTTTATCTTGTCCGTTGTCAATATTAATGGACAGGTCTTGCATTTTTTCTGGTTGCAGGGAAATGTTCCTGTTGGTGTTGGAGAGGACAGGGAGCTTCTGACAATGATGCTTCTTAGATTTGGGGGCTGTCTAAAACACAGAAGTGGGGGGTCTGGAAAAATAGATTTTAACCGGGCATCTTTTTGCAGTAATGGTTGTAGTTTCCGTGCAGCTCCTCTAAACACCTCCAGATGTGGATTGTAGGTGACTACAAGAGGGACCCGGTTGTTCTCTTCTTTGGTTTTATAATGTAGAAGATGGTTTCTTGATATTCTGGTGGCTCTTATAATCTGGTTTTCAATTGTTCTTGGGTGGTAGCCTTGATTCAAAAAGGTTTTTCTGAGGCCCTCAAGGTGATTGTCTCTATCTGTACTGTTGGAACATATCCGATTGTACCTGATAGCCTGGCTGTATACAATAGAGTTTTTTATGTGTTTTGGATGAAAACTGTCCCATTTCAGGTATGTATCAGTTTCATCCCACCATCAACCTAACACTCAACTACTCCTGCACGGAAATCAACTTCTTGGACACCATCATCAAACTACGGAACAATGAAATACAGACATCCCTGTACAAGAAGCCAATTGACCGTCCAACATACCTGAAATGGGACAGTTTTCATCCAAAACACATAAAAAACTCTATTGTATACAGCCAGGCTATCAGGTACAATCGGATATGTTCCAACAGTACAGATAGAGACAATCACCTTGAGGGCCTCAGAAAAACCTTTTTGAATCAAGGCTACCACCCAAGAACAATTGAAAACCAGATTATAAGAGCCACCAGAATATCAAGAAACCATCTTCTACATTATAAAACCAAAGAAGAGAACAACCGGGTCCCTCTTGTAGTCACCTACAATCCACATCTGGAGGTGTTTAGAGGAGCTGCACGGAAACTACAACCATTACTGCAAAAAGATGCCCGGTTAAAATCTATTTTTCCAGACCCCCCACTTCTGTGTTTTAGACAGCCCCCAAATCTAAGAAGCATCATTGTCAGAAGCTCCCTGTCCTCTCCAACACCAACAGGAACATTTCCCTGCAACCAGAAAAAATGCAAGACCTGTCCATTAATATTGACAACGGACAAGATAAAGATTCCCAGATCACATCAGGACTACAAGATCCCAGGTACGTTCAGCTGCACCACAACCAATGTGGTGTACTTAATTATATGTACCAAATGTCCAACTGGGGGTCTGTATGTAGGGGAGACAGGACAACAGCTCAGGACAAGGATGAATTCTCACCGCCACACAATTAGAGAAAAAAGGATGGATCTACCTGTGGCCAAACATTTTTGTAACCCAGACCACAGCATCATGGACATGAAATTGCTGGTATTGAAAGGAAACTTCAAGTCCCAGAGAGACAGGAGACTATGGGAGTACAAACTTATGATGACCTTTGACACATTCAGAGAAGGAATGAATGTGTCTCATGGATTCATGTCTTTTTACATCAGTTAAAAGATGTGCTCCTCTGACCATCCGAGCATGTCACAGCCCTGGACCAGACCCTTATCAAAGGACAATAAAACTTTCACACTGAACTGCAGCAGTATTTATGGCTAGAACAGCTTGTCCCCCTGCCATAGAGATAGTTCTGTTTCATATAACTTGTTTTTTTTTTGTTTTTTTTTTTTTTTTTTTTTTTTTTTTTTTACTGCACTATTCTAAGTCCTGTTGTGTATAAATACGTGACTCTTCAGATTTTGTGTTATACCATGCCTGATGAAGAGACCTGAGTAGTCTCGAAAGCTTGCAATTATTACCATCTTTTCAGTTAGCCATTAAAAGGTATCAACCACTGAGGACTCTCTGTTCTTTTAAACAATTTTTTTATGCTCTATACATGAGCCGGAAGTCTCTTTTGCAATGAAAGCCTATGGAGTCTCCTTCTAACACTTCATAGATTTATATTGTAAGGGTTCATTCACATCTGCTTATATAAAATCACTCAGATTCTCAGCTAGAAAAGTTGAGTGTCATGAGTGTGTGTGCAAGGTTTTTCTCTCACCTAGCATCCATATGACATGCGTTTGCCATCCATGTGCAATGCATTTTTAATATTTTTTACATAATATAATATGTACATTAAAGCTAATTGTCATAAATAATAAAGCAATCTTATATATAGATATAGCTAAATAGCTAGAATAGATAGAGATCCTGCAGGTATATCATTTCACAACCCCTCTACATATTATAAACTTACACCCTTTAGTGCCTTTCATGTGGCACTAAAGGGTGTTTAGGCTTGATTATCCTAAATAAATAATTAGATAATTTAAAACAATAAATAAATTATGTGGGGTCCCCCTCTATTTTTGATAACCTGCAAAGGTAAAGTAGACAGCTGTGGGCTGATATTATCAGGCTAGGAAGGTCCATGGTTATTGGGCCCTTCCCAGCCTAAAAATACCAGCCCGCACCTGCCTCAGAAGTGGGACATCACACTAGAAGAGCCAATTCTGGTGCTTTGCCTTGGCTCTTCCTGATTGCCCTGGTGCGGTGGCAATTGGGATATTGCTAGTTGGAGTTGATATTAGCTGTGAATTGACAGCTGGCATCAAGTCCTGTTGTCAGTAATGGATAGGTGTCAATCGGGTACCCCCATTACCTGTAAATAAAAAAAACCAAAAGTTTTATTTAAAAAAACACTCCTACTTTGGTTCCTTGGTTTACCAACTTATTTAAAAAAAAAATTGCACTTACCAGACCCCAAACAATTAGAGTTGGCAAGTGAATGGGTTCTCACATATAAATCTGTGTCGCTCAGGTCCCCCTGTGTTCTACAGTGGATGATCCCCCTGGTTAATGGAAGCAGTGTCACTCGCAGAGTAGTACTAATACCCAAACTGTTTGTGACAGCTGCAGTGCAATGCAGCTGGAATGGCGAGGGACCTGAAAGCAATGTATATCTCTATGTGAGAGCTCATCCACAATCAGTGCTTGCCAACTGAATATTTGAGGTCTGGTGAGTGCAATTTTTTGGGGGGAAAGACGGGGGAGCCTGCTTTCTTTGATGAAGGGTCTTGCGGTATTCTTTAACTTTTTAGCTGCTTGGACACTTACTTATGGAACCACAACTAGGGCTTATATTTTTAGCATATTCGAAAAAGACCCAAAAAATCCCACTAGGGCTTATTTTCAGAGTAGGTCTTATTTTCAGGGAAACCAGGTATATAGCGATCATGATCTATAAGGAACTATATCTTTTTAATATTGATAAATTAGCTAAATTGTTTTGCAGATATATTCTCAACACTAAATACATGAAAAATATGGGAAAAAACAAATGATATTTCCCATGCAGTAGACTAGAGGACCCCCTTAGGCAATTTTACATTTAATTTACCACCTGCATCTATGAAACCTATGGTACCAGTAACAACAATAAAAACAACTATAAAACTGAAAATACATTTTAGAAAGTCATATCCCCAGCCATCTCTAAGAATCACTCGGCTGGTTTCTTCATTGAAGGGAGAGTTAGAGCCAGCACCGTATAATTAAGAGGTTATGGAATAAAATGGTTTGTTTATGAGTAAATGTTTCTCTAATTTCCTGAATAACAGAAAAACACCTGGAATCTGAGAACGGTTTTCATCCAGACGTGCTAAATAAATAACTACACACCAACAACAAAAGTAGGCTTATACCTACATACTGGCATGCTGAAGTACTAAGCTGTGATGCAAGATTAGGCATGAAATCTATACTGCTATATGTATGCAGTGTTACCGGCCCTGTAATATACTGGAGTTTTTATCAATGAACTCTGACGGAGTAGAGCGGGGATCCCGAATTTGCAGACTTACGTACGCACAATGAATACATTCATTTTACAGGCTGACACTATGACTTATTTATTACACAGGTCTACAAAAAAGGTGACAACGTTTTTTTTAATGCATTTAGGGTATTTTGAGGGTGCCAAATTCAAAAATCCCATTATTTTTGCGGAATTCATTCTAGTTTTTGAGATAATGGACATCCATGAAAATAATGCATTCCCCCGATGTCAGTTGTGTGTGATTACAAATAGAGTTGAAACCAGAAGTTTACATATGCTATCTAAAAAAAGACACATATGGCATTTGGCAAATATAAATAATTTTGGTTCCTAATTGACCTAAAATGGGAAAGGTTTATTCTGATTTCATGTCAGATAGTGAGAAAAACATGCAGATGTGTCTTTTTAGATAGTGTATGTAAACTTCTAGTGCCAACTGTACAATGGCTTTTGTCTGTCTTTTGACTCTAAAGGGGGCTTTACACGCAGAGATATTGCTAGCGATGTCGCTGGTGAAAGCACCCGCCCCCGTCGGTTGTGTGTCACAGGCAAATCGCTGCCCGTGGCGCACAACATCGTTAGGACCCGTTACATGGACTTACCTGCCTAGCAACGTCGCTGTTGCCAGCGAACCGCCTCCTTTCTAAGGGGGTGGTTCGTTTGGTGTCACAGCGACGTCGCTAAGCGGCCGCCCAATAGAAGTGGAGGGGCGGAGATGAGCGGGCCTAACATCCCTCCCACCTCCTTCCTTCCTCATTGTGGGCGGCCGCAGGTACAAGTTCTCGTTCCTGCGGTGTCACACGTAGCGATGTGTGTGGCCTCAGGAACGACGAACAACCAGTGTCCTGCAACAGCAACGATTTTATGAAAATGAACGACGTGTCAACGATCAACGATAAGGTGAGTATTTTTGATCGCTAACACTTGCTCGGAGCTGTTACACACAACGACGTCGCTAACAACGCCGGATGTGCGTCACGGAATCCGTGACCCCGGCGATATATCGTTAGATACGTCGCTACGTGTAACGGGGCCTTTAGTGTCTTGGTAGTGAAATTTCCATATAATTATTTTGTATTTCAATGTGTAGGCCTACAATGTTATAAAAGGGACTTTTTGAAGCCAGAATTCGATTGTGTATTTGCTGAGGAAAGAAGTCGGCTACAGTAAAGGTTTGTCAACTGAGTCTTGGTTTATAGCCAAAAAGTTCTGCCTCTATAAGCATAAAAAATGTAAAAATTACAACTTCATCAAAAAGAGCCTCTATGAACTCCGATCACCGGGATTTTACGCCCAGTGAGAGCCATTAGGAGAATTTAGTGGCTCTCACTGATGTGCCGACACCTGTCATTCACAGCAGGGAACCGGATCTTTGTGTCAGATTGTTCGCGACCGACACATCACTAAGGGCTACTTTACACGCTACGACATCACTAGCAATTGCTAGCGATGTGGAGCGCGATGGCACCCGCCCCCGTCAGTGGCACGATATGTGGTGATCGCTGCCGTAGCGAACATTATCACTACAGCAGCGCCACACGCACATACCTGCTCTGCGACGTCGCTGTGACTGCCGAACAATCCCTCCCTCAAGGGGGAGGTGCGTTCGGCATCACAGCGATGTCACTAAGCGGCCGCCCAATCAAAGCGGAGGGGCGGAGATGAGCGGGACGAACATCCCGCCCACTTCCTTCCTTCCTCATTGCTGGCGGGACACAGGTAAGGTGAGGTTCCTCATTCCTGCGGTGTCACACGTAGCGATATGTGCTGCCGCAGGAATGACGAACAACATCGTTACTGCAGCAGCAACGATAATTGAGATTAGGGGGGGTGTCACCGATTAGCAATTTTGAACGTTTTTGCAACAATTAAAAATCGCTAATAGGTGTCACATGCAACGACATCGCTAATGCGGCCGGATGTGCGTCTCTAAATCCGTGACCCCAACGACATCGCTTTAGCGATGTCGAAGCGTGTAAAGCCACCTTAAGTCTGCTCTCCTCACTCCAGAGTGATGACATGTGCTGGAATACAGCAGACCTGAGTGTGATGAACTAAGGGCTTTCAGCCCTGAGAAAACTACTAGAAAGTTTGTAATCATAGTGCTGCCAGCTCTGCCAATCATAAGCAGGTATTAAAAGACAAGCGAAAGAAACATGCCCACCCTAAAGCTTAGAACACGCTCTATGTGAGACACAATGACACAGAATTCATTGTGCACACAGAGGAGCAGTACAGCAGAATTGGCAGCTCTACACTTGCTTTGGCAAGGCTAATGTGTATTTGGGTCTACTAATAATGCTTATTTAAATTCAAAAGGAAAGCTAGTGGGCATGTTTGCAATGAGAATCGGCATCTACAGTACTGTACCTCCACCTCCATTCACTGCTAGAGATGAGAGCGGAGAATGACACTCCGCTCTGCTGCACTCTAGCACATCATCACACTATAGAGAGAGCAGACGGTTTTACAATAAGCCTCACATGGAGCCTGTTCTCAGCTATTGCGAGGGCCTGTACTTCTTTCCCCAGTGTGCAGCTGCCGGCTTACGATAGGGCAGTGTTAGAATGAAGAAGAACACGCCTCCAGTGAAATCTCTCTGGCAATGACTACTCAAACTTAAAAATATTAACTGTTTAGGTTCCAAATATTTTGATCACTAATATCTCTGCAACAAGTAAGTTGTCTGGTTCAACACGAAAAATGTTGTGAAAAGTCACCACATATTCCAAATATGTGTGGAAACAAAAGGCATGGCATATTGCATTGCATGCGGTGCTACTGAGATATTTTTCCCTGGAAGAGTGCCATTCAAAGTTATCATAGAAAAGTTAGAAAAGTGCATAGAGAGACTTGTGGCTCCATTATTCAGAGTTGCAATAACTTTACCCCCATATGGCAGGGTGCAGGCGGATTTCAGTTTCTTTAAAAACACATTTCAAGTATAGAGCAAGTGAGCGTTATTGCTCAGATGGCCCCACTGACCAGCAGACAGTATTGTACTTTTACATTAATGGAGAGTGAAAGAAGGGCGTCCTTTTTACTGGGGATGAGGAAAGTGACACCAATACCAAAGACAAAATAACTGTTCTTTAAAATGGACGTCTTGGAGACAATACAGCCACCGACTTTTTGGGTTCAGTTCTTCTTCATTCATGTAATGTTAAATGCAAGTCTGTAAAATAGACATAACTTCTCAGTAAAGCCAATTTCATTCTGATCTGGTTTTTTTTATGAGAAACATACTACGTTTGGCTCACAACTTGTGTGTAAAATCTGTCGACATGATTTCCTTACCCAAGCGTAAGGTTCATATAACAGTTTTGTAAACTGGAAGGGGACAATAACTCACGTCAGCATTTCAGTTCTCATGCCAAGATAGGGTTAATAAATCGAAACACATTGGTGAGATATAAAAAAATAAAAAACAATTTTTATTTCTATTTATTTAGCACTATAAAATCTATAGTATTTAAATCAGCCAGGGTAAAAGTAATTGCTAAATAGAATTAAAAAATGATTCTCCCTTAAAAGAAATCAGTCAGTAGGATCAACCCTCCTAAGCCTTCTATATGGGCATGAAGGTCATAGGAAGCTGAAAAAAAAAATACCTACATATGTAAAATTTGATGGTTTATTCCAGAAAAATCCACATTTTTCTTGTAGCTAAATGAGCTGTTAAGTAGTGATGGGCAAACCCAAACTGTGAAGTTTGGGGTCCACACCGGATACCTATTATACATACACAGACCATGAACCAGACTTTTCAGGGAAGTCCATGTTACTGTTCGTGTTCAACCACTTGGATAGTGATATTTTCTTTTTTTTTTCCTTTAAAAATAAAAAAAAATTAAAAAAATTAAGGAATAAAGCAGGACAGTTATACTTACCAACCTTCTCCGTGGCTGTAACACTACTTTCGGGTCCGATTATTAGCTCTCATAGATATTCACTGCTTCACCCACCCATTCCATTCTCAGTCGCAGCGTCTATGATTGGTTGCAGTCAAACAGTGCCCCCACCCTGTGTGACAGCGTCGGTGATTGATTGGAATCGCACACGCTGTTTGTGTCCCTATAGTGGTGTAAAAATAAAATTTAAAAAATGGCTTAGGGTCCCCAAATAATGTGATACCCAGCACAGATAAAGCAGGTTGCAGACCAGAGCTGTGAGCGATATCTTGGCTGTATAGCAAAACAAGACTCAACCCTGCTTTGTTTTTTGTTTAAAATTATTTAAATAACTAATTTTAAAAACCTAGTATACGGTCCCCCAATTTTGATACCCAGCCATGATAAAGCAGACAGCTGGGGGCTGCTATTCTCAGGCTGGGGAGGCCCATGGTTATTGGGGCCCCCCAGCATAAAAATATCATCCTGCAGCTGCCCCAAAATTGTTGCATCTATTAGATGCTACAATTATGGTGCTTTACCCAGCTTATGCTAATTGCCCTGGTGTAGTGGGAATCAGAGTGATATAAGGGGTTAATGACATCTCACAGATGCCACAAAGCCCTGGATTAGTAATGGGCAGGGGTCTATGAGATTGAGTTGTGATGCATTTTTCTGCCAAGAGATTCAGAATTGGTGCAGGAATTTGGTGTATAAATTGCAGCACCAAATCTACATCTTCTAGCAAAAAAACCCTCACTTTTTTCTGCCATGAGATGCTGATCCCATTGAACTCAATGAGTTCACCTGAGGTAAGGTTACTTGAGTTGAGTGACTTCACCTGAAGCGAGTTTACCTGTGGTCACAGCTGGGGTACTATAGAAGCCTCCTGCTGTGACCGCAGTCAAAATCAGTGACGTCACCACTCACAGCTGCGGCTCGGTCAGTGTCTGCCTGAAGTGAAGCCATAGCAGGCGGTCATGTTCTCTAATTTACCCACACGCTGCAACTTCAGTTTGTAGCAGAGGTGGGGTATGGGGGGATGGAGGGGGCCTTAAAACCATGGGCCTCCCGAGCCTTAAGGCCGCTTTACACGCTGCGATATCGTTAGCGATATCGCTAGCATGCGTACCCCACCCCCATCAGTTGTGCGACACGGGCAAATCGCTGCCCGTGGCGCACAACATTGCTAGGAACAGTCACACTACTTACCTGCCTAGCAACGTTGCTGTGACCGGCGAACCACCTCCTTTCTAAGGGGGCGGTTCGTTCAGTGTCACAGCGACGTCACTAAGCGGGCGCCCAATAGAAGCGGAGGGGCGGAGATGAGCGGGACGTAACATCCCGCCCACCTCCTTCCTTCCGCATTGCAGGCGGCCGCAGCTAAGGTGAGGTTCCTCGTTACTGCAGTGTCACACACAGCGATGTGTGCTGCCGCAGGAATGACGAACAACATCGTACCTGCAACAATAATTGGGAATAGGGGGGCATGTCACCGATTAGCGATTTTGAACATTTTTGCGACGATTCAAAAACGCTCATAGGTGTCACACGCAACGACATCGCTAAAGCGGCCGAATGTGCGTTACAAATTCCATGACCCCAACGAGATCGCTTGAGCGATGTCGTAGCGTGTAAAGCGGCCTTTAGAATACCAGCCCCCAGCTGTCTGCTTTATCTTGGCTGGGTATCAAAATTGGAAAGAGGGGGGGGGGCGCACGCTGTTTTTTTTTTTTTATTTATTGAAATAAATTTTAAAAAAAAAAAGCTGCACGGGGACCCTTGTATGTTGATATACAGCCAAGATATTATACATAGCTGAAGGCTGTAGTAGTCTGCTTTATCTGTATCAATATATGGGGGACTCTACACCATTTTATTTCTTTTTACACCACTATAGGAACACAGACAACGTGTGTTATTCTACGCAATCAGAGACGCTGTTCCACAGGGTGGGGCACGGTCTGACTGCAACTAATCCCAGACACCGGGACTGACCGTGGGCAAGGGAAGCAGTGAATATGTATGAGAGCTAATGATCAGACACGGAAGTAGCATTACAGCCGTGGGGAAGGTCGTTAAGTAAAACTGTCGTCTTCTTTAATTCCTTATTTTCTATTACAGCCCACTTGCCCTTACTTACACCATTTTAGAACACACAAGTTGGGGTCCCATAGACTTATATAAGGTTTGGCGTCCGGGGTCAAGTCCGGTCCCGAACCGGACTTACTCCAGCCAGTGCCACCGAACCCGAATATCTGCAGGTTTGCCCATCTCTACAGTTAAAGGCAAAAGAAAAGTAAAGAAGACCATTAGAGACCTGTAGAATGAAAACGGTGAAACAGTCAAACCAAGTGGAACAGAAGGTGGAACTACTAAATTTGTATTTCGTATCTGTCTTCTCCCATAAAACTAATGCAAGCATCAACATTAATCATAAATAACAGTAACAGTCAGGAAGAATTAGAATCCAAGTTGACAATAAGCAAAGGATTGATAGGAGAACACTTAGCCAAGTTAAAGGAAACCAAGTCCCCAGGCCCAGATGATTTACACCCTAGAGTCCTGAGAGAGATAGCTGAGGAAATAATAGTACCACTTGGCACAAATAAGTCATGGGAAACAGGAGGGGTCCCCCTAGATTGGAAAAGGGCAAATGTAGTCTCGATCTACAAAAGGAGGAAAAAGTAGGATCCAGGAAATTATATGCCAGTAACCCTGACCTCCATAGCAGGAAAATTCTGCGAGCAAATTATCAATGAACATTTAGGCTGTGTGCCCATGCTACGTTTTTTCATACATTTTTTCTTGCATGGATAAACGCATAAGAAGCCTGACTTGCTTTGCACATGTTGGAGATTTTTTGCTTGCAGATTTTGGTACAGAAAAAAAATCTGCAGTATGTCAATTGTTTCTGCGTTTTTTCGTGTGGATATAAACCACTGGGTTGCTCGAGCTTGATCACTGTAATTGATTATATGTCAGGGCTGGACTCACAGCACTGACACATCCTGCATCCAGCATGGTGTATGAGGATTTCTATAGCTCAGTAACACGTGGTCGTCATGGTGACGACCCAGGGTTACCATGGCAGGGATCGGGTCCCTGTGATCGCATTATCAGGACCCAATCGCCATGGAGAGGTAAGCGATCCCTCTCCCTGCTTCCTGAATGTTGCGATTGCATTTATCGCAGCATTCAAGGGGTTAAACTACCGAAAGCACCATGGGCACCGCCCCAGGCAGGGAGAGCTGGGTCCCGGCTGTAACATCACCCGCAGACCCGGCGTTTGATTACGGAGGTACAGAGCCTGAACCCCCACAATCGCCATGACTAGAAAAATGACTGTAAAAAAGCCAGAAAAAGCATTGGAAAAAAAATGCATAAAAAAAGTCCAATAAAAAAAACATGCGTTTTGTCTGCTGCATTTTTCCTGCCAAAACCTGCAGTTTTGTCTGCAGAAAATCTGCACACAAATCTGCTATGTGGGCACTCACCCTTACTTAAGTACCTGGATGTGAAGGCATTAATTAACCAGAGCCAGCACGGCTTTATAGCCAATAAATCTTGTCAGACTAACCAGGTTTCCTTCTACAACAAAGTCACTGAATGGTTGGACCAGGGCAATGCTGTGGATATAGCATACCTTGACATCAGTAAGGCATTCGATAAAGTATCACATGACATCCTCGTTGAAAAAATGGCATCGACAAAAAAATCAGTTAGATGGATTCACAACTGGCTTAATGATCAGGCACAACGAGTAATACTAAATGGCTACACATCAACCTAGAGGAAAGTTAAAAGCGGGTGCCATAAGGCTGTATCCTGGGGCCAGTGTTGTTTAATATCTTTATAAATGATCTGGATAATGAAATTATTGGGGAGCTCATAAAATTTGCAGATGATACTAAGATAGTTGTAAACAAAAAATGCATGGCTAAATAATCAATACTCTGGGGGACACACTCCCGGGGTTCCCACAGGAGGGGTGCCAACTTCGAACCGAAACATTTTAAATAAGGAGGACAAAGAAGAGAAAGGCACAAAAGTTATGCAAAAAATAATGTTTATTGGAAATATTAATTATAAAAAATATTTATTCTTGAGTAGAAAAATGTCAAAGAGTTTTTTTGCAAGAATAATAAAAATCGAGGCCACAAAGGTGTGGATGGAAGGCAAATTATTGGATACAATGAGGAACACAATTGTAATAAAACCAAAACCACCAGCCCTGTAAACCCTGCCAAATGGGGAGATTAAAGAACTAATCGTTCGTGGGTCACAAAGGTGGGGCCGCAATTGCAACTTATATCATGGCCAAACCATCAAGTATACAGTTAGGTCCAGAAATATTTGGACAGTGACACAAGTTTTGTTAATTTAGCTGTTTACAAAAACATGTTCAGAAATACAATTATATATATAATATGGGCTGAAAGTGCACACTCCCAGCTGCAATATGAGAGTTTTCACATCCAAATCGGAGAAAGGGTTTAGGAATCATAGCTCTGTAATGCATAGCCTCCTCTTTTTCAAGGGACCAAAAGTAATTGGACAAGGGACTCTAAGGGCTGCAATTAACTCTGAAGGTGTCTCCCTCGTTAACCTGTAATCAATGAAGTAGTTAAAAGGTCTGGGGTTGATTACAGGTGTGTGGTTTTGCATTTGGAAGCTGTTGCTGTGACCAGGCAACATGCGGTCTAAGGAACTCTCAATTGAGGTGAAGCAGAACATCCTGAGGCTGAAAAAAAAGAAAAAATCCATCAGAGAGATAGCAGACATGCTTGGAGTAGCAAAATCAACAGTCGGGTACATTCTGAGAAAAAAGGAATTGACTGGTGAGCTTGGGAACTCAAAAAGGCCTGGGCGTCCACGGATGACAACAGTGGTGGATGATCGCCGCATACTTTCTTTGGTGAAGAAGAACCCGTTCACAACATCAACTGAAGTCCAGAACACTCTCAGTGAAGTAGGTGTATCTGTCTCTAAGTCAACAGTAAAGAGAAGACTCCATAAAAGTAAATACAAAGGGTTCACATCTAGATGCAAACCATTCATCAATTCCAAAAATAGACAGGCCAGAGTTAAATTTGCTGAAAAACACCTCATGAAGCCAGCTCAGTTCTGGAAAAGTATTCTATGGACAGATGAGACAAATATCAACCTGTACCAGAATGATGGGAAGAAAAAAGTTTGGAGAAGAAAGGGAACGGCACATGATCCAAGGCACACCACATCCTCTGTAAAACATGGTGGAGGCAACGTGATGGCATGGGCATGCATGGCTTTCAATGGCACTGGGTCACTTGTGTTTATAGATGACATAACAGCAGACAAGAGTAGCCGGATGAATTCTGAAGTGTACAGGGATATACTTTCAGCCCAGATTCAGCCAAATGCCGCAAAGTTAATCGGACGGCGCTTCATAGTACAGATGGACAATAACCCCAAGCATACAGCCAAAGCTACCCAGAAGTTCATGAGTGCAAAAAAGTGGAACATTCTGCAATGGCCAAGTCAATCACCAGATCTTAACCCAATTGAGCATGCATTTCACTTGCTCAAATCCAGACTTAAGACGGAAAGACCCACAAACAAGCAAGACCTGAAGGCTGCGGCTGTAAAGGCCTGGCAAAGCATTAAGAAGGAGGAAACCCAGCGTTTGGTGATGTCCATGGGTTCCAGACTTAAGGCAGTGATTGCCTCCAAAGGATTCGCAACAAAATATTGAAAATAAAAATATTTTGTTTGGGTTTGGTTTATTTGTCCAATTACTTTTGACCTCCTAAAATGTGGAGTGTTTGTAAAGAAATGTGTACAATTCCTACAATTTCTATCAGATATTTTTGTTCAAACCTTCAAATTAAACGTTACAATCTGCACTTGAATTCTGTTGTAGAGGTTTCATTTCAAATCCAATGTGGTGGCATGCAGAGCCCAACTCGCGAAAATTGTGTCACTGTCCAAATATTTCTGGACCTAACTGTATATAGTCGATACTAGTGAAGCAAATCTAGTCGTGAATCAAGAGGGCAAGGTCAAGAAACACTAGCCATGCTATTCTTGCAAAAAAACTCTTTGACATTTTTCTACTCAAGAATAAATATTTTTGATAATTAATATTTCCAATAAACATTATTTTTTGCATAACTTTTGTGCCTTTCTCTTCTTTGATACTAAGATAGGAAGAATGGCCAAAGATGAGAGAGCGCGTATTGAAAAGGATCTAGACACTCGAATGGGCTGCGGCAAACAGAATGGTGTTTAACAGGGAAAGATGCAAAGTCCTACATCTGGGTAAAAGAAATTTAAAAAGCATATATAGAATGGGAGGAATAGAACCAAGCGATAGCACAGGGGAAAAGGACTTGGGCATAATAGTAGATCCCAGATTCAACATGAGCCAACAGATGTACCAAGACAAGCATTGACTCTAGATAAAGAGAGGTGATTGTTCCCTATACTCTGCCCTGGTTAGACCCCACCTGGAATACGGTGTACAGTTCTGGGAGCATCAATTCAAGAAAAACATCGATATATTGGAGCAAGTCTAGAGAAGAGTAACCAAGATGGTAGAAGATCTGCAAACCATGTCCTATGAAGAACAGCTAAAAGAACTAGGAATGTTTAGTTTGTAAAAAAGAAGGCTGTGATGAGACTTAATAGCTGTCTACAAATATCTGAAAGGTAGTGACAGTGCAGAGGAAACTACTCTATTCTCGTTAACGTAACAAAGTACAAGAAGCAACGGGATGAAACTAAAAGGAAGGAGATTCAGATTAGACATTAGGAAAAAACTTTCTGACAGTGAGGGCAGTCAGAGAGTGGAACAGGCTACCATGGGAGGTAGTGAGCTCTCCATCAATGGAAATCTTCAAGCGAAAGCTGGATAAACATATAGCTGGGATGATTTAGGAAACCTGCACTCGCAATAAGTTCTTATCACAGGTTAACCGACTTCTGCTGCTGTACACAGTACAATGCATTCTCCATTTACCCTATTAACAATCTATAACATGTTTTTCAAAGAAAAAAACATTTCCTAGGAACAAGACTATCGCTCTTTGTGAACAGTACTGAATGTATGCGATAGTGCCACCTCACCAAACATTTAAATGGGATGACAAGTGCAGCGTTTAAGTGGCATAATGAGATCACCAGGGGACACAGCGCTCAGTGGAGGAGAGCTGCCGGGATGGAATGTAAGCATGATTTTTTTCATATTTTTCGGCGTACCAGGGCAAACAAAATTGGTTATCCAACAGTGGAGAACAAACTTGAAAACTAAATTAAAATTATATACCACTATAATGTCCAAAAAAAAACTACCCACAGCCCGAACTTTACAAATAAAGCCTAGAATAACTTGCAACTGGTAAGATCAAAAGCAGGACAAGCGTTTGCTAAAACATCTTACTTAAAGTGTAAAGTATAAAGACCACATTGTGGTCAATGGGAATAAAATTTGCCAAGAATCTGTGAAAAAAAATCTGGTGAGCTTTGTAAGAATTAGAACCGGATTGTGGTTTGTAGCTCTTTGGGTAATTTTGCTAATCTAGCGGTCTTTACCACTTCTACGGTTATGAGTAATGGGGTCCACATTCTTCTTTATAAAAAAAAAAATTGAAGTTCGTACATTTCAAATTAACTCAATACTCCACAGCTTTTCTTAGAACCAACCAAAAAGTATGAAGACAATTTGTAGTCACTTAAGCCTGCTTTACACGGTACGATCTATCGTGCAATTTCACAATCGATCGTACCCGCCCCTGTCGTTTGTGCGTCACAGGCAATTAGTTGCCCGTGGCGCACAAAGTTGTTAACCCCCCTCACACGTACTTACCTGATGTGCGACGTCGCTGTGGGCAGCGAACATCCTCTTCCTGAAGGGGGAGGGATGTTCGGCATCACAGCGACGTCACACAATGACCGGCCAATAGAATCGGAGGGGCGGAGATGAGCGGGACTTAAACATCCCGCCCACCTCCTTCCTTCCGCATAGCCGGCGGGTGCCGCGGGACGGAGGTAAGCTGCTGTTCATCGTTCCCGGGGTGTCACATGGAGCGGCGTGTGCTACCCCGGGAACGATGAGCAACCGGCGCCATTTTAATTAAACGAGATTATGAAACCGAGCGACGAGTAGACGACTCACGATTTGTGAGCGATACTGCGTCGCTCGGAGGTGTCACACAGCCCGACGTCGCAAGCGATGCCGGATGTGCGTCACAAAAACCGTGACCCCGACGATCTATCGCACGATAGATCGTCTCGTGTAAAGCAGCCTTTAGGAAGGTAGATGCAAGCGGAAGTAGGTACATATAAATCACAACCAGAAAGGCCCAGCGTTAGGGGCTAGTTATTTCAGAACTGCAGGAACATCGTGGTCATCCATTAATTTTGGTATTACCTTAATGCAAAGGAAAGTGATCTCCATGTTCGTAAAAAAACTACATTATGTTTTTTGTTTTTTTATAATCTGCCAATAGCTAGAACGGGGTAATGCTGCTCATACTAACCAGCTAAGCTGGTGCTTTTATTTTTTCCAATCCACAATGAGAAAAAAAATGAAAGCCGAGAGCCAATTTTTTTTTTTTTTTATATATATACTAGGGGCACTGATGTTGTCAGTACAATGAAGTCTTAACTACAATTCTGTAAAGTGTATATATACAGCAGACCCCATATAGGTTTTAAAAGTCATAAAATATCTGCATATGGGGAGCTGCGTTATTGTAGATTTAATAAACATGTCACTTAATTACATGCACTTTAATGAGCAGTGGTTTATAAAGTGAATTAATTATTGTCTCATGGCAGGAACTGTCTGGCTGCTTTTGTAAAGAATAGTAATAATATCACCACAGAGCAGCAGGGTATATTGGATTGACTTTTATAGGTCATGTTTAACTTTACTAAGCCATGTGCTACATGTCAGTCCATACTAGACAGGTCTTCCCTCCTAATTTCTCTGCCTCCAAAACAAACAACACGAGCAAGTCCACATCATTTCAAACAGGTAACAACCAAGGAAGATCCATTGGCTTCAATGGGAAGGTAAAGCCTTCTAAGAAATGAGAATAAGACAGGTAGTGATGCAGAATTATCCAATTCTATGGTCTCCTCCAGCAGCAGGTAGAAAGATTCTTACATATTTGAGTTCTCTGCATTTATGGGGCAGGAGGCGGACCCTACTTGCTCGGCCAGCATTGCTGCAGAGGTTAAATGGGTGAGGGGGTCAGCATGTCAGTGCTCAGATCATACGCCGCACACTGCATCAACTGGTCTGCATGGCTGTCATCCCAGAAGGAAGCCTTTTCTAAGGATGATACACAAGAAAGTCCACAAACAGTTTGC
Source organism: Anomaloglossus baeobatrachus (assembly GCF_048569485.1). Classification (NCBI taxonomy): domain Eukaryota; kingdom Metazoa; phylum Chordata; class Amphibia; order Anura; family Aromobatidae; genus Anomaloglossus; species Anomaloglossus baeobatrachus. Next base: position 560,028,156 of record NC_134354.1, on the reverse strand, counting down.
TAAAGACAAGCAAACTAAAGAAATGGATTACTTGAATCTCTGATGATGATGGTGGTGGTGGGAGTGTCATGGTTTGGGAGAAAGGGGCTGTTTCATTATGTAACAGTACATTTTGGCAATCATAGTTCCCTCAATGAATTGTAGCTCCCCACAGCTGGCAGCACTCATGCATCCCCAAACCATGTCACTCCCACCACCATGCTTGAATGTAGGCAAGACACACTTGTCTTTGTACTCCTCACCTGGTTGACACCATCTTAACAAAGAAGTATATCTTGGTCTCATCAGACCACAGGACATGGTTCCAGTAATCCATGTCCTTAGTATTCTGGTCTTCAGCAAACTGTGGGCTTTCTTGTGCATCATCTTTAGAAGAAGCTTTCTTCTGGGAAGACAGCCATCCAGACCAATTTGATGCAGTGTGCGGTATATGGCCTGCATACTGACAGGCCGAACCCACACCCCTTTAACCTCTACAGCAATGCCGGCAGCACTCATACATCTATTTTGAAAAGACAACAACTGGATATGACCATGGCGAGGCCTGTTCTGAGTGGAACCTGTTTCGTTAAACTGCTGTATGGTCATGGCCACCGAGCTGCAGCTCAGTTTCAGGGTGTTGGCAATCTTCGTATAGCCTAGACCAGTGATGGCGAACCTATGGCACGCCTGCCCGCCAGGGCACGCAGAGCCCTTACTGCCGGCACGCGCGCTTTCTCTTCTTCCTGCCACTTTGCACTGCTGGCGCGGTCGCGCCAGCAGTTCAAAGTTGTGTTGGAGCGTAGGGATATTTCTCCTCGCTCTGACACTTCTCCTGCCAGGCCGCAGGTCTTTTGCCTAGGAGACGGAGGAGCGTCAGTAAGCGGCGTCGGCATAATGACGTCTTCTGGCCGCGCGGGAACTGAGGACCAAGCGGTGCGCAGCAGTGGAGCGGGTGCTAGAAGGTGAGTTGTTGTGGGTTTTTTTTTTTTTTTTTTTAACTTGTGTGCGGCTGTGCCAAGGTGGGGGCAGTGCCAGCATGGGGGAAACATACATGCCAGGATGGAGGAAACATGCATGCCAGGATGGGGGAAACATACATGCCAGGATGGGGGAAACATACATGCCAGGATGGGGGAAACATGCACGCCAGGATGGGGGAAACATGCACGCCAGGATGGGGGAAACATGCACGCCAGGATGGGGGAAACATGCACGCCAGGATGGGGGAAACATGCACGCCAGGATGGGGGAAACATGTACGCCAGGATGGGGTACATTTACCAGGAAGGGGAACATTTACCAGGATGGGGGAACATGTTGGGATGGGGTACATTTACCAGGATGGGGGGGAACATGTCAGGATGGGGACTATTTACCAGGATGAGGGGAACACGTCAGGATGGGGAATATTTACCAGAATGGGGGAACGTGTTCGGATGGAGAACATTTACCAGGAAGGGGAACATGCCAGGAAGCGGTACATTTACCTGGATGGGGGAACATTTACCAGGAATGGGGGAACATTTACCAGGAATGGGGTACCATTTACCAGGATGAGGAACATTTACCAGGATGGGGAATATTTACCAGGATGGGGAATATGCTGGGATGGGATACATTTACCAGGATGGGGCCATGATGGGGACAAATATAGCAGAATGTAGGAAATATATATATCAGGATGGGGGATATGTTTACCAGGAAATGGCCCAAAAAGGGGGACATAAGTACACAATGAAAGGGGAGGGTAGCAACTCGTACGTCTTTATAGGATTTTAAGATGTTCAGACTTTGAAATGTAGATGTGGATTACAGGTGAAATCTGATTGCATTCCATGCTAAAATCTCTGTCTGTCTAATATGCTGCAATTTTTTCCAGAAAGATCAATCCAACTGCTGTGTCTGGAAAGGGCAGTGGGTCAGCTGCAATGTGTGGTAAGCATGCATGAGCGTGATGCCCCCTGCTGAAGAGAAGAAAAGACTGCAAAGGTAAAGTTAAAATCAATTATTTACATAATAGGATTGATTGGCACTTCGGAAAAAAAAATGGGTTTAGAGCTACAGTTTGGGCACTCGGCCTGCGAAAGGTTCGCCATGACTGGCCTAGACCATCTTTATGTAGAACAACAATTCATTTTTTTCAGATCCTCAGAGAGTTCTTTGCCATGAGGGGTCATGTTGAACTTCCAGTGATCAGTATGAGACAAAGTGTGAGCGATGACTACAAATTTAACCCCCTGCTCCCCATTCACACCTGAGAACTTATAACACTAATGAGCCATATGACACTGGGAAGAGAAAATGGCTAACTGGGCACAGTTTGGCGACTTTCACTTAGAGGTGTACTCACTTTTGTTGCCAACAGTTTAGACATTAATGGCTGTGTGTTGGGTTATTTAGAGGGCACACCAAATTTATACTGTTCTACAGGCTGTACCCTGACTACTTTACAATGTATCATAGTGTCTTATCTTCAGTGTTGCCCCATGAAAAGATAAAATAAGCACAAAAATGTGAGGGGTGTACTCACTTTTGTAATATACTGTATGAATGGCTTAATCAATACAATAAACACCATTTGTGCCGCCCCCACGCCAGCAGCTGTGCTGCTCGGATCCGGATCTGTGGTATGGCTCGAGGGACTCTACCGGACCCGGGGGTCACGCGGACACTTCGAATAAAAAGAGGACGTATTTGTACGGGTGTTGTTGAAAACTGTCTGTGACAGTGAGATGTAGCACCACCGCCGCTGCTGTGGGGCTCCCGGGGGCGATGGGCTGGCAGCTGGATGTTAACTCCTCCGTGGGCAGGGATGGATGCCACAGGGCCCAATGTCTCTGTGCAGGGGATGATAACGGCAGGGGCCGGTGCACCCGGTCAGGCTGGGAATGTTACTCACAGTTTAATAAATCACACAAGTCCTTTGGTAAACCAAGGTGATGGTGGCCGGCTGCCGCAGACGGGTGTATCTAGTCCCACACCCGGGCCGGTGGTCAATGCCCCTTTCCTCTGCACTTTGTGTTTTCTGTGTTGGACTTCCCGGTGTGTAACGCAGGAGTCCGCTCCTGGTCCTTTGGTTGGGAGCCGTGCCAGTCAGACTCTGACCCGTGGGATCTACCAGGCCCTGGCGGATGCCCTATCCCTCTCTGTGGGTGGTTGTCTACTTTTCGGGACTTAGGTTGGAACAGGACCTGGAATCCTGCCCTCAATCGGTTAATTAGCTAGGCCGTCGGTGCCGGTCCTGGCTTCAGGGTCCAAGTATCCCCTTGTGTGCACAGTTTCCGGGTCGGTTCTCCAGTGTTGGTACCGGCGGGCTATAACCCTGTCCTGGTCCACTTCGGATCTCCGGCAGCCGTCTCCCAGTCTCCTGCTGGCACTGACCACTGGCTGCCACCTAGCCAATGTGTCAGGGCTCCGACCCTGACACTTGTCAGCTTGAACTTCAGGCCTTGACTGCCTGAGCTCGACTCCTCCACTCCACTCTGAACTTGACTCTAGACTTATCTAGCTGTTTTCCCGCCCCGGGCTCTCCAGACCCCTAGGTGGGCATTTTCCTTCCACCTGGTCCCGCCCACTGGTGGGTCTGTTCTTCCCTGAGGGAGTGACTAGGATTTTGTTAGCTGGCTTAACCCTGTATGGGAGCGGTGTTATGCGGGGGCCTACTATGTGTGACTACCTGGCTTTGCGGACCCTACTTGCTCGGCCAGCATTGCTGCAGAGGTCAAATGGGTGAGGGGGTCAGCATGTCAGTGCTCAGATCATACGCCGCACACTGCATCAACTGGTCTGCATGGCTGTCATCCCAGAAGGAAGCCTTTTCTAAGGATGATACACAAGAAAGTCCACAAACAGTTTGCTAAAGACAAGCAAACTAAAGACATGGATTACTTGAATCTCTGATGATGGTGGTGGTGGTGGGAGTGTCATGGTTTGGGAGAAAGGGGCTGTTTCATTATGTAATAGTACATTTTGGCATTCATAGTTCCCTCAATGAATTGTAGCTCCCCACAGCCGGCAGCACTCATGCATCCCCAAACCATGTCACTCCCACCACCATGCTTGAATGTAGGCAACACACACTTGTCTTTGTACTCCTCACCTGGTTGACACCATCTTAACAAAGAAGTATATCTTGGTCTCATCAGACCACAAGACATGGTTCCAGTAATCCATGTCCTTTGTATTCTTGTCTTCAGCAAACTGTGGGCTTTCTTGTGCATCATCTTTAGAAGAAGCTTTCTTCTGGGAAGACAGCCATCCAGACCAATTTGATGCAGTGTGCGGTATATGGCCTGCACACTGACAGGCCGAACCCACACCCACACGGTGTTATGCGGGGGCCTACTCTGTGTGACTACCTGGCTTTGCCAGGGCGTCACACATATACTTAATAAAAAAAACCTTGTGTGTGTTACATATTTTGTAAGCTATGATTTTAATGATCAATTAAAATACAACATATTGTCTATAGATTTATAGCATACCAGTGGTACCGTAGATCGTTTGGAGCAAATTTGACTTTTAAACTACTTAATTTTGAATTAACTCTAAAGAAAATAATTATTGCTTTGTTATTAATGCAAAAAAAAAAAAAAATATATATATATATATATATATATATATATATATATATATATACATATACACACACACACACACTACAGTTCAAATGTTTAGGGTCACTTAGATATTTCCTTATTTTTGAAAGAAAAGCACATTTTTTCAATGAAGCTAACATTAAATTAAACAGAAATACACTATATACATTGTTAATGTGGTAAATGACTATTTTAGCTGCAAACATCTGGTTTTTAATGCAATATTTACATAGGTATATAGAGGCCCATTTCCAACAACCACCACTCCAGTGTTCTAGTGGTACATTGTGTTTGCTAACTGTGTTAGAAGGCTAATGGATGTTTAGAAATCCCTTGAAAACCCTTGTGCAAGTATGTTAGCACAGCTTAAAACAGTTTTGCTGATTAGAGAAGCTATAAAACTGACCTTCCTTTGAGCTAGTTGAGAATCTGGAGCATGACATTTATTGGTTCCGTTAAACTCTCAAAATGGTCAGAAAAAAGAACTTTCATGTGAAGCTCGATGTGAGGTATCAGACTTTTTGCCTTGTTTTCTGTCATATGTTAATCAGTTTTTTTTTCCATTGGCTATCTTGCTTCCTGTTCTGCTGCCTTCACCTTGCCCTCAGTCAATATGGATTGCTCAGCTTCTATGTACCTGCCCTATTCCCTGCCAATTACCTACTTAAGCCGCCTCAGCTGATGGACCAGTGCTTCTGAATCCTGTTTGCAGTCTGCCTGTAACTCGGTCTCCTGAAGTCTTTGGAGGAACTACCTTTCTGCCATCCTCTGATTTGGATCCCTGGAACTCATGTCCACACAGGAACCCTTCTGCTCTGCCATGGACACTTACAAGTACAGAGAGACTGAATTATACCTTGAGACTTCTGCTGAATTTTGAGGATCTATTCCTGCTTAATTTGTTCCGAACCTCTGCACGCTGCAACTGTACGCTTCTTATGTTTTGTGTACTTACTTGTATGAAGTAATACAAAAATTCTTTAGTAAACCTGTGTCCCTGTGTTTCCCTTGTACCCTTGCACTGGACTCTGTACAAACAGTATTTAACACCTTACACTCGACAGTCTATTCTTGATCTTAGGAATAAAGGATATTCCATGCAAGAAATTGCCAAGAAACTGAAGATTGCCTACAACGGTGTGTACTACTCCCTTCAGTGGAGAGCACAAACAGGCTCTAATCAGAGTAGAAAGAGAAGTGGGAAGCCCCGCTGTACAACTGAGCAACAAGACAAGTACATTAGAGTCTCTAGTTTGAGAAATCGACGCCTCACAGGTCCTCAACTGGCAGCTTCATTAAATAGTACCCGCAAAACGCCAGTGTCAACGTCTACAGTGAAGAGGCGACTCCGGGATGCTGGCCTTCAGGGCAGAGTGGGAAAGAAAAAGCTATATGTGAGACTGGCTAATAAAAGGAAAAGATTAATATGGGCAAAAGAACACAGACATTGGACAGAGGAAGATTGGAAAAAAGTGTTATGGACAGACGAATTGAAGCTTGAGGTGTTTGGATCACACAGAAGAACATTTGTGAGACGCAGAACAACTGAAAAGATGCTGTAAAAGTGCCTAACGCCATCTGTTAAGCGTGGTGGAGGTAATGTGATGGTCTGGGGTTGCTTTAGTGCTGGGAGATTTGTACAAGGTGAAAGGGATTTTGAATAAGGAAGGCTATTACTCCATTTTGCAATGCCATGCCATACCCTGTGGACAGCGCTTGATTGGAGCCAATTTCATCCTACAACAGGACAATGACCCAAAGCACACCTCCAAATTATGCATGAACTATTTAGTGAAGATGCAGGAAGCTGGTATTCTATTTGTAATGGAGTGGCCAGCCAAGTCACCAGATCGCAACCCTATTGAGCTGTTGTGGGAGCAGCTTGACCGTATGGTATGCAAAAAGTGCCCATCAAGCCAATCCAACCTGTGGGAGGGGCTTCTGGAAGCATGGGGTGAAATATCTCCAGATTACCTCATCAAATTAACAGCTAGATTGCCAAAGGTTTGCAAAGCTGGAATTGCTGCAAAGGAAGCATTGTGTGACGAAAGCAAAGTTTGAAGTTAACAATTATTGTTTCAAATAAAAATAATTATTTCTAACCTAGTCAATATCTGGACTATATTTTCTATTCATTATGCAACTCATTTCATAAATAAAAGTATGATTTTTCATGGAAAAGACAAAATTGTCAGGGTGACCCAAAACTTTTGAACTGTAGTGTATATGGTTTGCCACTTTTACAAAACGACAAAAGAAAGAATTTTAGTCTTGCACATGTCATATGATAATTTATTTTTGTGGTCAAGGAGGTGGAGACACTGAAAAGTTGCCCTAAGCCCAGCCATTCTGGCGTTATTAATGACTGAGAGGACAAAATTGATAGATGATTTTTGGATGAAGTATGCAGCAAGAATGGAGGGGAGAGGGGGATTAGGGCACAGTCATTGTTACTTCTCTCCCAAATTCTTCGCCTCTTGATTGAAAATCTGTAGTCTACTATGCTATAGTGTCGGCTAATAAGAATGGATATCGGCAGAAAGAAGGTTGAATGGAGTGCAGAAATTTATATTTTGGTTTATTAAAATCAATGGCTCCTTCTGGGAAAAAATCAATATCAATTTTTGGAGGTTATACATACAATCTTCCAACTGAATACTGAGTGGTGACCATGTAGTGAGATCCCAGCCTGAAGAAGCTCAAGTGAAACAGTCAGCTATCGTAGTGGGGAAAATCTTCAGACAGGTTTATTATTGTATAATGAAAAGTTAAAAGGGGTTATCCGGCTAATTTTGAGTTTTTTTCATTATTACCCTATTGGGCTACATTGGGGCAGGTAAGTAGATAGAGAGCACTTACCTGCCCTGCTGTCAGCCCCTCTCCCCCGGCTCAGAGTGGTCATGTGACCGCTCCTGCCGCGATTTTGCTGCTTCCGGTCATTTCATGTCAACATGGGCAGGGCCATGTTGACATGCAAATCTGGAAACAGCATGTCGCCGCCCTGCTGTGCGGGTACAGTGCGTGGAGTCACCGCCCCCTTCCCTGCACCCTCCCACACATTCCCTCGCACCCCGTACTCTGCCCACAACCTCCCCCTGCACTGCTGTGGGGTCCGTCACCTGGGGGAGGAGCCTGGCGGTGGCTGCCGTGGTGTCAGCGCCAGCACCGGGCCCCCTGCTCAAGATCGCACATTCAAATATACCGGCATCACAGATCACAGATGCCGGTATATTTGAAAGCACTGATGAGAGGGAGCGCAGCACAGCTTCTCATCACTGCCCCGCTGTCTGTGCTCTCTTCAGCACAGCGGTGACATCACTACTGTGCTGATATGGCCAGAGCACAGACAGCGCGCGAACGTGCAGGAGTGATGGGGACCGAGGACAGGTGAGTATGTACTCCCTACATGTGTTCCCTATGGGGGGGTCGGTGCAGAGCGCTGTGTGTGTGTGCGGTGCAGAACCCGATGTGTGTATGCGGTGCAGAGCCTGATGTGTGTATGCGGTGCAGAGCCCGTTGTGTGTATGCGATGCAGAGCCCAATGTGTTGGGGGGTGCAGAGCCCGATGTGGGGCTGTTATTTGCAATGCTGTAGTGATAACAGGTCAGTGCTGAGGCTGAATACAGACAGGGAATGTGTGTGCAGGGGGCGGGCAGAGGGTGGGGATGGACACTGGGGTGGGGCTGGACAGTGAGGGCGGGCGGTGCCAGCTCTGACTGGGAGGTTCAGCACAGGAAGTGGTCAGTTTGCTGGAGCTGAATGTAAACAAGGAGCTGCAGAGAATAAAGGGATAATTCAAGAGGAACAAAAGTTAGAAAACAAAAAATAACAATGTAGGGGTGTTTTATATGACAATACACCACAGATTAGCTTAAACTCAAAAATGTTTGTTATGTCGGACAACCCCTTTAAGGAGATTTCAATTACGCTTCTGTACAATATACCTGTTTACATTCCTTTTCAAGATCTCTGCTTGCAGACAGTAAAAGGGAACATTCTTGCTCACATCAAAGGCAGAAAACGTAGAAAAATCAGAAAAATGAAGCAGTTTCCAGTACACCTTAAATACTAACCTTGCTTTCACAATGACATATGCTTATAAGCTCGAGATAACTCATAAACAACAGGCAGCAAATAAAGTGTTGTCATGAAGAATATATGAAAACTGTGCACAATGTAATGTGAATTCTTGTTAATGTTAAAAATCTATAAGCTCTTTGTAATTGTGCCCCTGGAATGTCATCTGTCTTGAGTTATGCCCACCTGGGATCATGTTGTGATCAGCAATGTGGGCAGATTACTGGAACTGTAAAAACCTTACTTTCTTTGTAATTGACATGTAAACTGTTTGAAGTTTCTCATTAAGTCCTTTAAACAAATGAGGTGCAGATGTGTCAGGCTCAAAAGTACAGTGTAAGTAAATTAGGTCCCAAAAAGCCTTAATCTAAATGTTATCTAATATAAAATACAGGAACTGGTAAAAACGCAACGTCTAGAAAACCAACTCTGTATTCTGACTGCTACCTTTTTATGCTTCATTTCCCTCTGGAGCCTCCCTAAGAGATCACTTTCAGGAAAAAAGGGAAATTTTATCTAATAAAACCAAAGAACTGAGACCATTTATTCCCTAAAGAAACTGAGTAAACAAGGCCGCTCTCTGTATAGTACTACCAGATGAAAAAATAGCAAGCGACAAGTAGACTTCCTAATTCTGGGGAATAAAATTATTACATAGACATGAATGCAATTATGGGCTCATTAGAAGTCAAGAATGTGGTTGAACGAATATTAAAGGGGTTTCCCACTACCTGGATAAGCACTTCTCAGTCAGCATGTCCGCCTCTATTAAAAGAACACCACCTATGCACACCATGGATGCTGTTCCAGCAGTTGTGATGGCGCTCTCCCAGGTCTCACATTATTTTAATACGTCACACAAGCCCCATGCCCAATCAGCGCACGACTTCCTCTCCTGCTTTTGAATGAATCAATCATTATACAGTGAAGCTGGCGCTGATTGGGCATGGAGCTCACGTGACGTAACAAAATCATGTGAGCCCCGGGAGAGTGGCACCGACACTGCTGGAACAGCACCAGAGGCGAGTGTGTAATTTTACTGGTGGCAAACATCTTGATTGACATGGGGTAGTCTGAACAGTGGACAACCCCTTTAATATACGTACACACATACCGGTATATATAATATAAATTTTTCAGAGCAGCACCGAGAGATTGTAGTTGGGTGCAAAAATCCTTCACAAACTGCATCCTACTGTCCGTTCAATATATTAAAAAAAATCAGTGTTCACTGTTGGAGAAAGGTCAGTTTCTGACCGAAACGTCCTGTGTTATGGGCCATTTAAGAAAGACAAATCTGAAGAAAAATTGAGTGCTGCCTTCTGATTTTTTTAAATTAATTCTTCGAATATATATATCACACACACAGTGCCTACAAGTAGTATTCAACCCCCTGCAGATTTAGCAGGTTTGATAAGATGCAAATAAGTTAGAGCCTGCAAACTTCAAACAAGAGCAGGATTTATTAACAGATGCATAAATCTTACAAACCAACAAGTTATGTTGCTCAGTTAAATTTTAATACATTTTCAACATAAAAGTGTGGGTCAATTATTATTCAACCCCTAGGTTTAATATTTTGTGGAATAACCCTTGTTTGCAATTACAGCTAATAATCGTCCTTTATAAGACCTGATCAGGCCGGCACAGGTCTCTGGAGTTATCTTGGCCCACTCCTCCATGCAGATCTTCTCCAAGTTATCTAGGTTCTTTGGGTGTCTCATGTGGACTTTAATCTTGAGCTCCTTGCACAAGTTTTCAATTGAGTTAAGGTCAGGAGACTGGCTAGGCCACTGCAACACCTTGATTTTTTCCCTCTTGAACCAAGCCTTGGTTTTCTTGGCTGTGTGCTTTGGGTCGTTGTCTTGTTGGAAGATGAAATGACGACCCATCTTAAGATCCTTGATGGAGGAGCGGAGGTTCTTGGCCAAAATCTCCAGGTAGGCCGTGCTATCCATCTTCCCATGGATGCGGACCAGATGGCCAGGCCCCTTGGCTGAGAAACAGCCCCACAGCATGATGCTGCCACCACCATGCTTGACTGTAGGGATGGTATTCTTGGGGTCGTATGCAGTGCCATCCAGTCTCCAAACGTCACGTGTGTGGTTGGCACCAAAGATCTCGATCTTGGTCTCATCAGACCAGAGAACCTTGAACCAGTCTGTCTCAGAGTCCTCCAAGTGATCATGAGCAAACTGTAGACGAGCCTTGACAGGACGCTTTGAAAGTAAAGGTACCTTACGGGCTCGTCTGGAACGGAGACCATTGCGGTGGAGTACGTTACTTATGGTATTGACTGAAACCAATGTCCCCACTGCCATGAGATCTTCCCGGAGCTTCTTCCTTGTTTTCCTTGGGTTAGCCTTGACTCTTCGGACAAGCCTGGCCTCTGCACGGGTGGAAACTTTCAAAGGCTGTCCAGGCCGTGGAAGGCTAACAGTAGTTCCATAAGCCTTCCACTTCCGGATGATACTCCCAACAGTGGAGACAGGTAGGCCCAACTCCTTGGAAAGGGTTTTGTACCCCTTGCCAGCCTTTTGACCCTCCACGATCTTGTCTCTGATGGCCTTGGAATGCTCCTTTGTCTTTCCCATGTTGGCCAAGTATGAGTGCTGTTCACAAGTTTGGGGAGGGTCTTAATTAGTCAGAAAAGGCTGGAAAAAGAGATAATTAATCCAAACATGTGAAGCTCATTGTTCTTTGTGCCTGAAATACTTCTTAATACTTTAGGGGAACCAAACAGAATTCTTGTGGTTTGAGGGGTTGAATAATAAATGACCCTCTGAATAAAGTTTTCACAATTTAAAAAAAAAAATAAAAAAAGAAATAACATTCTTTTTTGCTGCAGTGCATTTCACACTTCCAGGCTGATCTACAGTCCAAATGTCACAATGCCAAGTTAATTCCGAATGTGTAAACCTGCTAAATCTGCAGGGGGTTGAATACTACTTGTAGGCACTGTATATATATATTTATATATAATATATATATATATATATATATATATATATATATATATATATATATATATATATATATATATACATACACACACACACACACACACACACACACACACACACACGTCTATTATTTGCCCACTTGTGGCACATGGAGGTTTACACATACATGATACATTTCAAGGTTTGCAGCAACTTATAAGCGTTATCGCCTATCCACTGGCTGATCAATGGCATCCACACAGGTTCTGAGAACGCAGAACTCCACCTGAATTCAGTGATAGAGTCAGTGCACCACCGCTTATTCAATAACTATGGGACTGGAGCACTAAACACTGCTATCTCTGGAAGTCTCGAGAGCCTTGTTCTCGGGATCTGTGTAAGTTTCAGAGTGATCTGTAAGGTATGTCCTAGCTTCTGGAGCAATAATAACCTATCTTGGTACAAATCCTTTAAGGTTGATGGTATTCTCCAACACCATCTCAATGATATATCAAAATATGAAGAACAGTGAGCAGTTACCTTTGACCACTTCGCACTGCTGCCAATTGTCACCTTTCCGACCAGATTTTTCAAATCAGACACGTCATTCTCTGCTTTAGGCTAGGTCCATATTTCCGTTGTTTATGATCAGTCGCAACCTGCCGCTCTGATAAACAACGCAATCCGTTTGGCGGATTCCGTTGTTCCCATAGACTTGTATGAGAGGCGGATTGTGACTGATGACGCTGCGTTGCATCCGCTGCCCGACTGATCAGTCGTCGAACGACTGACCGTCGGGCGGCAGGAACGCAGCATGTAGCGTTTTTTGAGCAGCGGAATTCTTTTGATTTCGCTGCGCATGCTCTCTCTCGGCGGACGAACGATCAGCTGATCACCCGGCGGCCGGCTAATGAGAGCAATCAGCTGATCGTTCAAAATAGCCGGCCGCCAGCTTTTGAGAGTGAACAGATGATCTCCCGGCGGCTGGCTAATGAGAGCGATCAGCTGATCGTTCTCTCTCTCACGTTTTACAACGGAATCTGACAATGAATTCTTATTCTTGTCACCCGTTGTACAACGCATCAGTCACAAGCGTCAAGCAATGCATGTGACTGATGCAAAACAACGGAAATGTGAACCTAGCCTTAATAACATTAAAATGTGTCTACATATCCTTGTAATTTGGAGATTTTGTTTGTGATATATCAAACTTTATTTTTTTGTGGTAAATTTAAGCAGATATGATTTGTGTTAACTTATTAAAATATTTGAAATTTTATGAAAATTTGGAAAAATGTGCATTTTTTTCAAATTTTAACTTTTATGGCATCAAGACCTCAGTTACTTATGTTTCAGCATATGTACCGATACATGACAAAATTGTCCTGGTGTCATTTGGATCAGTGTGCTGTCAGCGATTTTTAAGCATGGATAAAATATATTAGAAAGCTTCTCCTATCCTTGGCAATACTGAATGATGCTGTCCATGTGCTATCCCGAGTTTTTCACATACCTATAGACTTTTCATTCCTGATGCCGGAAAATAACTGACATGTGAATAGCACCATAGATGATGGATACATGTTGTATCCATAATTAGAGATGAGTGAATACATCCTGTAAAGTTCAAGGTTCGTACTGAACACTAAGGGGCACTTTGCAGACTACTACATCGCAAGACAATGCTTGCGATGCCGAGCGCGATAGTCCCCGCCCCCGTCGCAGCTGCGATATTATGGCGATAGCTGCCGTAGCGAACATTATATGTTGTGAATGTTAGTTATGTTTTGGCTGCTGGGAGGCTCTCTCTGGTGGCCAGGAATGGTTTGGACTTGGACCAGGTGTGTTGTGCAATGGGCGTTTCCTTTGCTAACTCTCTGCTTATTTAAATCCTGGTTTGATAGCAGGCTATGCCGGATGTCAGTTGTTCTTTGTATCACCAGCCTGTTTCATTCTGCTCCACACCACATCTACCCCAGATAAGTGCTTGTTCTTTATTGTTTGGTTCTTTTGCTCTTTTCTGAGTTTGTCACTTGCTGTGGTTGTTTTCAGTTTATATGCATGCAGGGATTTTCCACCTCAGTTACTTGGCTTGGGAACTCCCTGCAGTTCTGTTTGGAGTATAGCTCCTTTGGGTCCATGTGTTTGTGGCTTGTTGAATTTGTTGTGATTCTTGTTTTCTGTTCATTGGTATGACAAAAGCACCTGGTATAGGACGGAGTTCAGATCGTGCGATCTGAGGGCCTTTTTGTACTATGAGGAATTTGGATTTTTGCAGGGTTTTTCTCTGGCCACCATCAGTCCCTTTCCTGTCCTTTCCTATTTTAGTCAGTGGGGGCCTCACCTTTTGCTAATCCTGTCATCTATCTGTGTATTGTGTTTTTCCTATATCACAGCAGTCTTTGAATGTGGGGGCTTGCTATTCTTGTCTATTTTCTGAGGCAGAGAGTTATTCATCTTTCCTTCCTTTAGGATAGTTAGTTCTCCGGCTGGGTTCGCGGTGCACAGGATGTTAGTTCACCCCTCGGCTACTTCTAGTTGTGATGGTTAGTAAGGGGATGGCGGCCAGATTAGTTGCCAATGCTCTTGTCACCTTTTACCAATGATTTGTGGTGGTCTTCCATGGTTCCGGATCATAACAATTATCGCTACGGCAGCTTCACATGCACTTACCTGCCCTGTGACGTCGCTCTGGCCGGCGAACCGCCTCCTTATTAAGGGGGCGGGTCGTGCGGCGTCATAGCGATGTCACACGGCAGGCGGCCAATAGAAGCGGAGGGGCGGAGCTGAGCGGGACGTAAACATCCCGCCCACCTCCGTCCATCCGCATAGCCGGCGTGAGCCGCAGGACGCAGGTAAGGTGAAGTTCCTCGCTCCTGCGGCTTCACACACAGCGATGTGTGCTGCCGCAGGAACGAGGAACAACATCGTAACATCGGTCCATCCGAAATTATGGAAATGACCGACGCTACACTGATGATACGATTTGGACGTTTTTGTGCTCCATAATAGTATCAAAAAGGATTTACACACTACGATATCGACTGCGACGCCGGAAGTGCGTCACTTTCGATTTGACCCCACCGACATCGCAGCTGCGATGTCATAGTATGCAAAAGTGCCCCTAAGTGTCTAAGGCTCGAACTGGAACATGGCCTTTTTAAAAAAAAAAGAGTCAGTCCATGATTTTGGGTGCTGACCACTTGATCGAACATTGGGGTGCTCGAGTACACTCGGCGCTCGGCCCAGTGAGAGCTGCTTGAAATCTCTCACTTGGGGCAAAAACAACATTATCCGATGCTGTGTGAAAAAACAAAACAAAAAAAAAAAACAGAACACCCTCCCTCCCCTAGAAATGCTGTTTATGGCTGGCTGTACGTATGTGGGCAGAGAGCAAAACTGCTCAATTACTGACCTCCATTGGACTCATTACTCAAATTGAGCCTGTATGTTCAGGTCCCCATTAACTTATATGGTATTTGGGATCTGGTAACACGTTCAGGTCAAGTCTGAGTCATGGTAGTATCGTAATGACTGGGAATCAGGACTTCTAAGTTGACCCTCAGGCTAGGGGAGCCCCTAACTGTCCCTCATCACAGAGGTACGCCTGATGGTTGCGAGGTCTGGACCTTCAGCTTAACCCTAACTCCTGAAACGCCCTGATCTTATACCCCCTCGCCCCCACCCTGGGAGGGGGCTGGGACTGGAGTGATAAATTCCCACAAAAATAGACAGACTAAAACTCACACTCAGCAGTCACTCATGGAGGTAAAGACAATATGTGCACAGGGAGAAAATAAAAGGAAAGGAAGGAAATACATAACGATAGCATACAACAGTCTGCTGCAGCAGCTGAATCACCATGCTGCAAGTCCATTATAGCTTTCGGTATATTTGGCATGGAGAAGCAGGATCCACCAACTTTTAAAGGGTGGAGGTGGATGTGATAGGTATTCAGTATACGGTGACGCCTGGCTCTGACTAAGCAACCCAGAAGCAGTAAGCGGCATGTCAAACTCTGCACTGTGAACAGAGTCAGAAATTGCCATGACATCTGGTGCGTACATAGCAGCACACCGCACGACATCTGGGTCACAAAACACATTTTTCACTAAAGTCTGGCTGAAGCCAGTGAACCCGAACGTGCATGGCTCCGCTCATCCCTATCCATAACAGATAAGGAAAGATAGGTATATGAAATATTAATGTTGGAATGAGGCCTTAGACAGAAACCAAACAAAATGCCTATAACATTCACCATATGTTTAGCTTACGTCAGCACCACTTTTGTTAAGATATTATATTAGGCTTAAAAATTTTGCAGCAAATTTTCCTTTTTTTAAGGGACAGCTTCCCTTTTAATGTCACAAACAAGACCCATTTTAAAAACCGCATCCCTCAAACAATGTACAACTACCCAAAAGATTAGCTTCACAGGCATTAACAAGAAGAATGAGAAATTTAAAAACTACATTTTTTTCATTAACGTGTTGCTTTAGCCTTCATTTATTCATGTTTATAAGCAGTAAATTGATAAAACAAACCCCAGTATTTGGTAGGACGGGGCCACACGGGGCACTACTGCGATCCCTTCGCATGACACTCGGCTCACGCTCGCAGTACAGAAGAGCCAAGTGTCATGCGAGTGTCACTGCGACTGAGGTCCGACCGTGCGAGCGGACCTCAGCTGCGGGGGGTGGGCCGGCACTGAGGAGAAGTGGGCCAGCGCTGCGGAGGGGTGGGCCGGCACGGAAGAGGGGAGGGAGCGATTTATCTCCCTCTCTCCTACGTAGCCGGCTATTGCCATTCTCGCCCTGCATTCGTGGTACACCGGTTTACCGCGAGTGCAGTGCGATTTTTCTCTCGCCCCATATTCTTGAATGGGTGCGAGAGAAAGAGTCTCGCATTACAGTCGCAGCATGCTGTGATTGTTTTCTAGGTCCGATAAGGGCTGAGAAAATAATCGCTCATGGGTGCTGACACAGGCTAATATTGGTCCGAGTGGAGAATGTGATGTTTTATCGCACTCCACTCGCACCGATTTTCTCGCCGTGTGGCTTAGGCCTTACACCATTACCCCCAAACACGGCAATACCACATATGTGGTCAGTAAGTACTGCTTGTACACACGGCCAGGCTCGGAAGGGATCGGAGCGCCATTTACCTTTTGGAGCATAAATTTAGATTGAATATTTAGCAAACACGATGTACATTTGTTGAACTCATGAGATGCCAAAAAAGTAGAATCTCCCAATAAGTGCCCCCATTTTATAAACTGCGCCCCTCAGTGAATTAATCTAGGAGTGCGGTGAACATTCTGAACCCAAGGTTGCTTCACAAACAGTAATATCTTTGGGCCATGAAAACGAAAGATTACCGTACATATTTTTGTTCACTAAAATTTAACTTTAGCCTCAATTTCTTCATTTTCACAAGGAAATATAAGATAAAATGGACCAGACAATTTGTTGCACAATTTTTCCTGAACGTGGCATTGTAAAAATCACACTCGTCAATGAGACCATTTAGAGGGGTAGTGAGCATGTTGGTACCACAGGGGTTTCACAATCTCTAGATCATGAAATTAAACTAAAAAAAAAAAATAAAAAAAAAAAATTAAAATGTTGTTTTAGACCCAGATTTTTCATTTTCACAGTAGAAAATTGATGAACATGGATGACAAACCATTCTGCAATTTCTCCCAGACACACAGGCTGACATTTTTACGCATTCTTTGTAAAATAGCTCTAGGTCAGCGAGATTGGAAGGAGAGCGTCTGTGACCAGCAATTTTCACGTGTTACCACAGATTCTCAAATGGGATTTATGTCTGGACTTTTTTTTTTTTGCAATTTCACCAAACGTTTTTCCCCGTTTTTAGTACACTTGATGGTAGAATGAATGGTGTAATTCAAAAGTACAACTCGTTCTGCAAAAAAAGCCCTCATATGGCTATATAGATTGAAAAATAAAAAAAAGTTATGGCTCATGGGAGAAGAGGAGGAAACGTTCAAATATGGGAAATCGCAAGGTTGTGAAAGGGTTAAAACTAGAGAAGAGCGAACCCGAAGTTCGGTGTCCGTACTGAACACAGACTTTGCCAAAAGACTTCGGAGTTCAGGTGCCTTTCGTATGCACAGCACTCATGTGAGCATGGCTGTGCCCGGGTGTCCTCTGCGAGCCACTTGCAGTGTGTGAATTGCTCGCACTGGGGGTAACAACAGCATTATATATTATAAAAAAAAAGAAACCTCCACCTACCCCCCCGAAGTGATCTGTGTATGGCTGGCTGCATGTGGGCAAAGACCCGAACTGCCCAATTAGTGACTTCAAATGAAGTTCAGGTCAAGTCCCGGTCCAGAACAGAGCTTTATCTGAAGTCTGGCTGAACCCACCGAACTTCCACAGGTCCGCTCATCTCCAATGAAACCCTAAAGGTTCTATCCTCTATCCTCCTGTACCTGTCTGTGTCTTGTATTGTTTATGATTATTGTAGTTGTCCCTATTATGTACACCCCTTTCACATGTAAAGCGCCATGGACTAAATGGCGCTATAATAATAATAAATAATAATAATAATAATAACCACTTTTTTTCCTAATCCAAAAGTTAACTTAATTAGGCATAACTGGTGTTTGTTAAAATGGTATTCTTTGCATATATAAAATGTACTGTATTTTTCGGATTATAAGGGTATGTGCGCACGTGTGCGTATTACATGCAGTTACGCTGGGTTCTGCACCGCAGCGTAACTGCATGCGTCCTGCGTCCCCTGCACAATCTATGGAGATTGTGCAGGAGCCGTGCGCACGTGGCATGTTAGAACGCAGCGATTCGGCTGCTTGCCGAATTGCTGCGTTCTAAGAAGTGACATGTCACTTCTTCCGTGCGTTCTGCATGCTGTCTATAGGGAGAGGCAGCATGCAGAGCGCACGAATCTGCCGGCACCATGCGCTTCAGAACGGAGCTTTTCAGCTGCGCTCTGAAGCACACATTTTCGGTGCGGTGCAGAGCGCACACGTACGCATATAGCCTTAGACGCACTTTTCCTCCCAAAAATTTGTGAGGAAAGTGAGGGGTGCGTCTTATAATCGAATGTACCTTACCGGGATGTGTTGGAGAATGGTCACAGGAGGCAGGGGGGTTCTGAGCTGGTGCTTGCTGCCAAACTGAAAATATCGGTGGTGTGGGCTTCAAATAATCGGCACACAGAGTCGGCATGTGCACAGATGAGATCTCGGCTTGTCATCGAGCCGATAGCTCAACCTGTGCCGGCGCAGACTCCGGTTGCCATTTCTTTGAAACCGGCACCGCCAACAGTTTTTGGATGTTCTCTTCCCTGCTCCACAGTGCCTGCAGTGAGCATTTGGAGGACCCACCGCACCGCCCACAGTATTGCCGTACTCCAACACAGCCCCTGCCTCCTGTCACCCCACTCCACTACTGCTGCCGCAGCCCCCTGCATAAGACACCACCAGATTACAAGACGGACCCCCTTTTTTTTTTCTTTTTACCCTTTTTTTCTTTAACGTTAGGGTGCATCTTATAAAACAAAAAATATGATAGTTATCCCCTAGGGTACACTTTGTAATAAAAAAAAAAAAAAATGCCACAGTTTTTTCTGTCGCCTAGCCTCCCCAAGAAAAGAAAAAAGTCAGATGCACCCCAAACCAGTACCAATAAAAATGTCTTCTCGCCACAAAGAAACAAACCCTCATACGGCTTCATCAACACAAAGAATAATTTAGACAATTTTGATACAAACTAAATTTCTTTCACAAAAGTTCTAAATTAATTAGAAGCAATAAAAGATAAATAAAATAACATTTATATATAAATTTGCTATTTCATTAATCCTTCTGACCTAAAGAATCAACTTACTTGGTCCTTTTTACATCTAAATATATAAAGCTGAATGTGTGTGTATATATATATATATGTATGTCCGGGATTGGCATCCTCACCGTCGCAACTACAGCCACAAAATTTTGCACACTCACACTTCTGGCCCCCGAGAGCGTCATAGGCTATGTTTTGAGGGGAAATTTTAACCCCACGCTTTACAGTTATTCACCAAAAAACCTGCCTCCATTAAAGCGAATGGAGCTGGGAGCCACAGTGCAGCTAGAACTTCAGAAGAATGCGCAGCCATGCCCTTATATGGAATGTTGGCGTGTCACAATGCAGCCAGGGAAAGAGACAGACAGGGAAAGAGGCAGACATAGACAGGGTAAGAGACAGACACAAAGAGACAGACACAGACAAAGAGACTGACTGATAGGGAAAGAGAGGGAAAGAGAGAGAGACAGGTTAAGAGACAGACACAGACAGGTAAAGAGACATAAAAAGAGACAGACACAGGGAAAGAGACAGACAGGGAAAGAGGGAAAGAGACAGAAAGGGAAAGAGACAGACAGGGAAAGAGAGGGAAAGAGACAGACAGGGAAAGTGACAGAGATAGACAGACAGGGAAAGAGATAGATAGACAGGGAAAGAGATTGAGACAGACGGAGAAAGAGACAGTCAGAGACAGACAGGGAAAGAGACAGACAGACAAAGAGGGAGAGAGAGAGACAGACAGAGAGATATATACAGAGGGGGACACAGACATTATAATTACATTTATATCTATTTTTTTGTGGTTTTTGTGTGCAGAATACATTTTTGTTAATACATTCTATTTTGTAAACACCAGTTATTAATCCGGGGGAAGCTGGGTAGTACAGCTAGTTATAGATAAAGAAATAATGCGATGGAGCCAGAGCAACCAGGCAGTCACTTTCTTCTTTCATTCCATAATAGAATACTTATATCGTTTAGTGAGATATCTATCTATCTATCTATCTATCTATCTATCTATCTATATATATATATATATATATATATATATATATATATATAAAAATATCTATGACACTGGAAAGAAGGAAGGAAAAAAAATATTAAAGCACTAAACGATATAAGTATTCTGTTGCGGAATGGAGAAAGAAAGCGGCTGCCTGGTTGCTCTGGCTCCATCGCACTATTTCTTTACCTATTAGTTTTATTTTACTGAACGTATATGGAAACATAAACAACGTTTATTGTACATCGATGCGGTAAAAAAAGTTGGAAAAAAATTACAGGAAATCTGAACAGAATCAATTTTAACAATTTTCTTGGAAGAAAAAGATAAGAGTAAAATAAAGATCAATCAACTGTAAAGGCTAATAAAAGTACAAATGCATTGCATTGGGCACTGCCGCACAGCTTGATGTGTTTACCCTTGGCCTAATATTTCTCTTACAATCTGATCAATTTTCCTCACCTCCAGTGTCACACAATTATGAGGAGATTGCAGGCAGTTGAGAACAATTCCGGCCCCATTAGAAGCTATAATCTCGCCCTATTACCAGTCGTGGCTCTTCCCTTCTGCAGCACTATTGTGCGCTCGCACTAAACTCCACACTGCCATGTAGATGCATTTAGGCAGCTTAGTGCTGATCCGCATCACGCTGGGAGCTGCACAGATAGTTTACGCATATGTATGTGCATTGACGGAGATCACATATTAAATTCTTGCCATCTTGGTTATTTTCTAGGTTTTCCTATTCTACCCACTGCAGTATCTTTCCTGGTATAATAACAGAGTAGGTCTTTAACAACAGGTCTAAATCTTAATTCCACAGCTTTGCTCAGATAGAAATTATTTGCCCAGAATTACGGTGATGAATAAAATAAGAATTCAGAGCATGAAACAAGTGTAGTATGGCAGCCAGAAAAATGCAGCATTGTAGGCCAAATGTGAATATGTAAAGGGCTGGATGCTGTTGGTAAGAGCAGAAAAGACTCCTTTCTACAGTAAAGACAGTCCGGGTGTGGGATACCTAATAACACCCAAATAATGGGCAGGAGTCAGATCATGGCTGTATGACTGCAGAAACCAGCACCTCCGAAAAGAATAAAGCAAGTGTGAACAGGTGCAAGCTGCCATGCAGAAAGGAGTGGGCAAAAAACAGAACCTGCTCAGGAGATCCAAAAAACCTTCTTTATTGCAAAAACCATGCATATAAAAAGTCATATTTTAAAAAGTAGACTATGTCTACGCGTTTCAGGCCCCAAAAAGTTGGCCCTTAATCATGACAAGATCACATTGAAAATGAAAAACATTATATACAAGGAAAAAACAATAGGCGGAGTCAGTGAAGAACACACATGTAGACGTTCAATATCATTAACTCGAAGTTGCTCACAGGCACATCATTAAATCTTCACCACCTGCAATCAGAAAAAAAAATAGGCACAGACCTCTTTACATTTAATACATACATTTTCCTTAATGTAATTATGCCAAATCATTTTTATGGTTTAATCCAGCAGGTATGCGACAATGCATCTAAAGTATCCATTTAGCCTCACACTTCCTAATCAAATACGTCCAGTCACCCCCTTTCAGGGGCAAATTAACCCTCTCAATGCCATGCACCATTAATGTCTCAACATTACCTCCATGCACATCATGGGAGTGTCTACATAAACCAGACACTGATCTTGATATTTGCTTTATTTTTGGCCCCGCATCTCTAATGTCATGCGAAAAACGTACCTTTAACTTACGGATAGTAGATCCCATGTAAATTAGATCACAATCTACACATCCAGCAAGATACACTATGTGTGTAGAATTACAATTAATGAGGGTCTTAATCTCATATAGCCTAGATTAATTAGGGATAAAAAAAAATCTTTAAATATTCACTATAAGTGTATACAGACCACATCGATGGGAGCCACATTTATAACTTCCACCTGTGGCTAGCCGGGTTGGAGCATTAGTATCACTCTCTATAAACAGGCTTGGAGAAAGCAGGTTACCTATACTAGTAGCTTTCCTAGGGGAGAATCGTTCACCCTTAGATAAAATATCTGATACAATATGGTCTTGATGCAACACAGGTAAATGTTTCCGAACAATGTTCCGAATAGTGGGAAAATCACTTGTAAAAGTAGTAACAAAAGTAACAGAATCCTTATTCCTATCATTTCTACACTTGGATCTATTACTATCCCCATAAACTAAATCATGTCGGTCTCTAGAAGCAACGATATCCCGAGCTCTGCTAAGTAGCGCATTATTATAGCCCGATTTTTTACACTATTTGTAATATTTGCACTCTCCTGACCATAATCCATACTTCGTGAGCACCCTCTTTTAGCCCTTACATATTCGCCCACGGGGATAATTTTAATTACATGAGCGGGATGTAGACTCGCTGCATGTAAAAGGGAATTTCCACTCACTGGTTTTTGATACAATTTGGTATTAATTTTACCTGCATTACCATCCCCCTACATGACTGGACAAACAGAAGAATACAGCAGCCCCCTGTAAGCGTCAAGATGTATGCGAACACTGAACATATGAAATTTGAACTGCATTACTGCTATGTGAAATATATTTATGAAAATGAAGGTACTTAGCGCATAAATTAGCCAATTTATGAGAGCCCATCAACCGCGGCAAGGCGTCCTTCTATGACGAGAGCCTAACCTAATATTATGTCTCTCTCGGGCTATAACCCTACACGTTTATGGCCGGGTAGGATCCAGCATTAATTAATTAATCAATAATGGGCTTAGGCTGATGGGAGGAGTCCTCAGTCAGAAAATGAGGCAGGCGAATACCTCCAATAGTAGACTATATAACAGTAGCACTCTTGACATCAGTCTAAGGCTATTTTTGATTAAATTCTACATCCTACATGCCTTTAAATTTGTAGGCTTATAGCCCACAAAAAACATAACATTAGGTTAGGATCCCATCAAAGAAGGATGCCTTGCCGTGGTTGATGGGCTGTCATGAATTGGCCAATTTTTATGCCAAGCTCTGTAGTTCTGATACCAAAAATAACCAGTGGAGGAATGTGTCCAAGAGCTCAAACCTGAAACACAGAGCGTAGGGCAATGGCCAAGTACTGGCAGCAGGAAAACAAATCCCAGGAGGGATGCCAGGAGCTGGAATCAAAGACACAGAGACCAGAGACACAGCCAAAAACAGAACTAGGGAATATTAGGACCTGGGTGCAGAGACCAGCTGGATTTAGAGGCTCCCGAGTAACGGAAACAGAGGAGCTATGCCAGGCAGATTTCCTCATTTTAAATGCTGAGAGTTCAGCTCCATTCGGTTCTGGCCGCACTACAGTATTAGATTGATAGGGTACTTGTCAGTGAGTCTTCACCCAGTCTGGAATTCTGAGCACTGATCACATACCGCTAACGAGGAGGATCCTACCTGACTTTTAGAATTGTAATCCTCAGCAGAAAGCAGAAATAAAACTAGAAAATGGGATACGTTAGAGTCTAATGATTAGGTTTTCATTATACAGAGACCTCCCAGTAGGTATTGTATATGCACAGGTCCCACATATAACACTTTCCCAGAACTGATCTGGGCCACTATCACCGAGGTGTAACTATGGGATGTACGGTAAGCAATATTCCACAATGCCATCTCACCCCTTCACTACAAATTGAGCACAAGACGTACCCCAACTATGACCACTACTGATGCCACCACCTATGCAGTACGGGCAGCAAGTCCTAGCCCCGCACACATCAGTCACCGGTAACAGAAGCTACAACTTATACTATACTGAGATACTTTACGGTTCTTCAGGAGGTTTTGAGAATTAAGGGCGTCTGTCAGGACAAAATGACTGTTCAAACCAAGCACAGGCACAGAGAGCACGGTTAGCATGGGTGAGAAGGGCATTGCATCTTCCCACTTAATGATTTTTTCCAACATTCAATCAAGAAGGAAAGGGGGTTCGTTATATGGTAAACAATGAAAAACAATTACCATATTGTTCAAACTATAAGGGGTACTTTGCACGTTGCGACATCGCTACTGCGATATCGTCGGGGTCAAATCGAAAGTGACGCACATCCGGCGCCAGTAACGACGTCGCAACGTGTAAAGCCTAGATGCGCCGATAAACGATCGCAAAAGGATCATAAATCAGCGATCTGTGTAGCGTCGGTCATTTCCATAATGTCGGTACGATGTAGTTCCTCGTTCCTGCGGCACCTCACATCGCTGTGTGTGAAGCTGCAGGAGCGAGGAACATCTCCTTACCTGCCTCCACCGGCTATGCGGAAGGAAGGAGGTGGGCGGGATGTTTACGTACCGCTCATCTCCGCCCCTCCGCTTCTATTGGCCGCCTGCCGTGTGACATCGCTGTGACGCCGCACGACCCGACCCCTTAGGAAGGAGGCGGGTCGCCGGTCAGAGCGACGTCGCAGAGCAGGTATGTGCGTGTGCAGCTGCCGTAGTGATAATGTTCACTACGGCAGCTATCACAAGATATCTCATGTGCGACGGGGGCGGGGATTATCGCGCTCGGCATCGCTATCATCGGCTAGCGATGTCGCAGCTTGCAAAGTACCCTTAAGACTCACTTTTTTCACCCAAAATTTGGGAGGAAATTGGGGGTGCGTCTTATAGTCCAATGCTGCAGGAAGCCGGTGGTAGCAGGAGTGGGGCGATCACTTGTGTCCGTCATTAAAGAAATGAATATTCATTGCTCCCCAAGCCAATAATCACAACCACCTCTCGGCACCCAGGTCAGTAATAGTAAATTACAGATGTTTTTGTTTCCATCATGGATGCCGATGCTGAAATGTGGCGGAATCATGGGTTTGGGGAGCAGCGAATATTCATTTTGAATTAACCGGCAGCAGACATCGGTGCTCCTGTGACTGGGGCGCACGGCTGTGACGGTATGCTGAGGTCAGTCACCAGCATCAGAAGACAATGCCAAGATCTGGGGGTGTTACAAAAATATGGGGGACATACACATCAGGATGAGGGACACTGATACAGAATTGGGGGACATTGCCTCCATAACAGTGTCATGACCACATTAATTACTTTAAATTGTTTTTTCCTACTTTCTCCTCTAACACCTATGTGCACTTTATGGTTCGATGCGTTGCATAGTCCAAATAATAAGGTATGAACTGTTTGCTCATGCCAAGGGTGCACCGAACGCCCTTGTGTGAACAATTATGTTAGGCTGACATACCCCCTAAAATATACAAAGGTACAGTGCTGCATAGTTACAAAAATAAGGAATCAAAGAATAAACAAGTATAAGAGGAGAATATAAAACAGAAAGGTTAGTGCAGGGATTGTACTCAGTGAAGCCCCTGTCTGCCCCAGGCAGGAGAGTACACAGAGCTAACTGTATTGTGTAATATGGGGTGCACCATCGGCTCTGTACCCCACAAGAGTAGAAAAGGCGATCCTTCCCCTTCCTGAGGCAGCCTCCACAATATTGTTTAAAGGGGTTATCCACTTTCAACCTGTGTCGTTGATGCTGCGGTGAAACCCCCAAAACTGGAGCAGCAGCGGGGAGCCGGCCCCAAAGAGGGTGAAATCCACCCAAGTCTGTTATTTTAGGCATTTTATATACTTTGGGAGCCACTTTTCAGAAAGTGAACTACCCCTTTAAGAATTCACATAACCAAGAGCCAGATGTATATACGTAACTGTAAAATATTAAATGATGCCATCCAGTTACCATAACAACCATCCTTTAAATGATACAATCAAAAATATTAAAGGGGACCTGTCATTGGATCCAACCCATGGGCAGCATGAATCAAAGCCGGGCCGTGCGACCGCAGCCAGGTGGGCTTTACTCTGAAACGCTCTATAATGGCCATGGACAGCTCTCCCTGCCCCACTGCAGGTGACTGACAGGTCTCATGCTATGGACACACCTGAGACACCTGTCAATCAAATGGAGTGGCGTGTGCAGTAGTGAGCCAAGGACGTGATCGGACTAGTCAGGTCCCTACCTATAGTCCCTGCCCGGCTTTACGACTGCTTTCTCTGAAACACTGCAGCAGGTGCAAAGCTGCGGAGAGCATGAATCTAATGGCAGGTTACGGTATTAACACAAAACCCTGCTGATGTTGGCACGGAGAGCTCCACAAGCCCCAGTGACCATACAGGCACCTTACAGGCACTCTATAACATAACAATTTCCACAGCAAACATAAAAAACTGAAAATGGATACTTGCATGGCACACAGCGAAATGTAAGCGATTGTTCAGCTAGAAATCTGCATTCTGATGTGTTTACAATAAAAAGATTTACAACGTACTAACATACTAGAATTAGAGGGGTTTCCGGTCTGAAAAGAGAGGTCTACAGTCAAAGTGACAGTGCGCAACACACTCACTGTCAGGATGCCCTATACTCCATGTGAGGGAGGGAGTCACACGCCAACTAGACTAGTCTCATCCGGCTTCACTCAATAAAACAGATATGAGAGAAGCCAGATGAGCACAAGTGTGCAATCTGCATAGATGTGCTATCGTGACCGCCCTCCACACGGGGATATACCGGGGCATTCAGCAGTCTTCACATACATACAGTGACTACACAATTCTCTCTTTGGTCTGGACAACCCCTTTAATAAAGGCAACGATGGTACAATGGCTTGAGTTACCTGTGCAGGCGCCTCCTGTGTGCAGGGAGCGGAGGGGACGACTGCATCATTCCAGTAATGTAGAGACGGCGACCGGCAGAGCTTCTGAAAATGGTGGGGATATTCCGCTACAACACCTACTGTACACTGACCGCAACAGCCTACATGGCCCTATATCCCGGGCTGGGTACATTGCTGTGCGGTCACTAGTTATGGGGGGCACTCTGATATTAATAGTCTGGATGACCCTATATTGCAGGCTGGGTACATTGCTGTGTGGTCACTAGTTATGGGGGCACTCTGATATTAATAGTCTGGATGACCCTATATTCCAAATAAGAAATAACGTTTGGAACTCCATTCTATGTCTGAACTGGGTGCAAAAACCTAAAAAAACATCACTATGGGGAGAGAAGGTATGCACACCAGTGACTATGTAAGGGGAATACATGGAATAGCAGAAACTGCTGTGTGAATACTGACATGAAAAATTCAATAGCTATATGTAAGAATGAAATGTGAAAAATTAGCTAAATTTCTCTTTATTCATATATTCATGGCAGTAATGCAGGTTCCATTTTTTACATTTCATTCTTACATATAGCTATTGAATTTTTCATGTCAGTATTCACACAGCAGTTTCTGCTATTCCATGTATTCCCCTTACATAGTCACTGGTGTGCATACCTTATCTCCCCATAGTGTCCCTATATTCCAGGCTGGGTACGTTGCTGTGCGGTCACTAGTTATGGGGGCACTCTGATATTAATAGTCTAGATGACCCTATATTCCAGGCTGGGTACATTGCTGTGTGGTCACTAGTTATGGGGGCACTCTGATATTAATAGTCTAGATGACCCTATATTCCAGGCTGGGTACATTGCTGTGTGGTCACTAGTTATGGGGGCACTCTGATATTAATAGTCTAGATGACCCTATATTCCGGGCTGGGTACATTGCTGTGTGGTCACTAGTTACGGGGGCACTCTGATATTAATAGTCTGGATGACCCTATATTCCAGGCTGGGTACATTGCTGTGCGGTCACTAGTTATGGGGGCACTCTGATATTAATAGTCTAGATGACCCTATATTCCAGGCTGGGTACATTGCTGTGTGGTCACTAGTTATGGGGGCACTCTGATATTAATAGTCTAGATGACCCTATATTCCAGGCTGGGTACATTGCTGTGTGGTCACTAGTTATGGGGGCACTCTGATATTAATAGTCTAGATGACCCTATATTCCGGGCTGGGTACATTGCTGTGTGGTCACTAGTTACGGGGGCACTCTGATATTAATAGTCTGGATGACCCTATATTCCAGGCTGGGTACATTGCTGTGCGGTCACTAGTTATGGGGGCACTCTGATATTAATAGTCTGGATGACCCTATATTCCAGGCTGGGTACATTGCTGTGCGGTCACTAGTTATGGGGGCACTCTGATATTAATAGTCTAGATGACCCTATATTCCAGGCTGGGTACAGTGCTGTGTGGTCACTAGTTATGGGGGCACTCTGATATTAATAGTCTGGATGACCCTATATTCCAGGCTGGGTACAGTGCTGTGCGGTCACTAGTTATGGGGGCACTCTGATATTAATAGTCTGGATGACCCTATATCCCGGGCTGGGTACATTGTGTGCGGTCACTAGTTATGGGGGCACTCTGATATTAATAGTCTGGATGACCCTATATTCCAGGCTGGGTACATTGCTGTGTGGTCACTAGTTATGGGGGCACGCTGATATTAATAGTCTGGATGACCCTATATTCCAGGCTGGGTACAGTGCTGTGCGGTCACTAGTTATGGGGGCACTCTGATATTAATAGTCTGGATGACCCTATATCCCGGGCTGGGTACAGTGCTGTGCGGTCACTAGTTATGGGGGCACTCTGATATTAATAGTCTGGATGACCCTATATCCCGGGCTGGGTACATTGCTGTGTGGTCACTAGTTATGGGGGCACTCTGATATTATTAGTCTGGATGACCCTATATCCCGGGCTGGGTACATTGCTGTGTGGTCACTAGTTATGGAGGCACTCTGATATTAATAGTCTGGATGACCCTATATTCCAGGCTGGGTACAGTGCTGTGCGGTCACTAGTTATGGGGGCACTCTGATATTAATAGTCTGGATGACCCTATATTCCAGGCTGGGTACAGTGCTGTGCGGTCACTAGTTATGGGGGCACTCTGATATTAATAGTCCGGATGACCCTATATTCCAGGCTGGGTACATTGCTGTGTGGTCACTAGTTATGGGGGCACTCTGATATTAATAGTCCAGATGACCCTATATTCCAGGCTGGGTACATTGCTGTGTGGTCACTAGTTATGGGGGGACTCTGATATTAATAGTCTGGATGACCCTATATTCCAGGCTGGGTACATTGCTGTGTGGTCACTAGTTATGGGGGAACTCTGATATTAATAGTCTGGATGACCCTATATTCCAGGCTGGGTACATTGCTGTGTGGTCACTAGTTATGGGGGGACTCTGATATTAATAGTCTGGATGACCCTATATTCCAGGCTGGGTACATTGCTGTGTGGTCACTAGTTATGGGGGCACTCTGATATTAATAGTCTGGATGACCCTATATTCCAGGCTGGGTACATTGCTGTGTGGTCACTAGTTATGGGGGCACTCTGATATTAATAGTCTGGATGACCCTATATTCCAGGCTGGGTACAGTGCTGTGCGGTCACTAGTTATGGGGGCACTCTGATATTAATAGTCTGGATGACCCTATATTCCAGGCTGGGTACATTGCTGTGTGGTCACTAGTTATGGGGGCACTCTGATATTAATAGTCTGGATGACCCTATATTCCAGGCTGGGTACATTGCTGTGTGGTCACTAGTTATGGGGGCACTCTGATATTAATAGTCTGGATGACCCTATATTCCAGGCTGGGTACATTGCTGTGTGGTCACTAGTTATGGGGGACTCTGATATTAATAGTCTGGATGACCCTATATCCCGGGCTGGGTACATTGCTGTGTGGTCACTAGTTATGGGGGCACTCTGATATTAATAGTCTAGATGACCCTATATTCCAGGCTGGGTACATTGCTGTGTGGTCACTAGTTATGGGGGCACTCTGATATTAATAGTCTGGATGACCCTATATCCCGGGCTGGGTACATTGCTGTGTGGTCACTAGTTATGGGGGCACTCTGATATTAATAGTCTAGATGACCCTATATTCCAGGCTGGGTACATTGCTGTGTGGTCACTAGTTATGGGGGCACTCTGATATTAATAGTCTGGATGACCCTATATTCCAGGCTGGGTACAGTGCTGTGCGGTCACTAGTTATGGGGGGACTCTGATATTAATAGTCTGGATGACCCTATATTCCAGGCTGGGTACAGTGCTGTGCGGTCACTAGTTATGGGGGCACTCTGATATTAATAGTCTGGATGACCCTATATTCCAGGCTGGGTACAGTGCTGTGCGGTCACTAGTTATGGGGGACTCTGATATTAATAGTCTGGATGACCCTATATTCCAGGCTGGGTACAGTGCTGTGCGGTCACTAGTTATGGGGGCACTCTGATATTAATAGTCTGGATGACCCTATATTCCAGGCTGGGTACAGTGCTGTGCGGTCACTAGTTATGGGGGCACGCTGATATTATTAGTCTGGATGACCCTATATTCCAGGCTGGGTACAGTGCTGTGCGGTCACTAGTTATGGGGGACTCTGATATTAATAGTCTGGATGACCCTATATTCCAGGCTGGGTACAGTGCTGTGCGGTCACTAGTTATGGGGGCACTCTGATATTAATAGTCTGGATGACCCTATATTCCAGGCTGGGTACATTGCTGTGTGGTCACTAGTTATGGGGGCACTCTGATATTAATAGTCTGGATGACCCTATATTCCAGGCTGGGTACATTGCTGTGTGGTCACTAGTTATGGGGGCACTCTGATATTATTAGTCTGGATGACCCTATATTCCAGGCTGGGTACAGTGCTGTGCGGTCACTAGTTATGGGGGCACTCTGATATTAATAGTCTGGATGACCCTATATCCCGGGCTGGGTACATTGCTGTGTGGTCACTAGTTATGGGGGCACTCTGATATTAATAGTCTGGATGACCCTATATTCCAGGCTGGGTACATTGCTGTGTGGTCACTAGTTATGGGGGCACGCTGATATTAATAGTCTGGATGACCCTATATTCCAGGCTGGGTACATTGCTGTGTGGTCACTAGTTATGGGGGCACGCTGATATTAATAGTCTGGATGACCCTATATTCCAGGCTGGGTACATTGCTGTGTGGTCACTAGTTATGGGGGCACTCTGATATTAATAGTCTGGATGACCCTATATTCCAGGCTGGGTACATTGCTGTGTGGTCACTAGTTATGGGGGACTCTGATATTAATAGTCTGGATGACCCTATATCCCGGGCTGGGTACATTGCTGTGTGGTCACTAGTTATGGGGGCACTCTGATATTAATAGTCTAGATGACCCTATATTCCAGGCTGGGTACATTGCTGTGTGGTCACTAGTTATGGGGGCACTCTGATATTAATAGTCTGGATGACCCTATATCCCGGGCTGGGTACATTGCTGTGTGGTCACTAGTTATGGGGGCACTCTGATATTAATAGTCTAGATGACCCTATATTCCAGGCTGGGTACATTGCTGTGTGGTCACTAGTTATGGGGGCACTCTGATATTAATAGTCTGGATGACCCTATATTCCAGGCTGGGTACAGTGCTGTGCGGTCACTAGTTATGGGGGGACTCTGATATTAATAGTCTGGATGACCCTATATTCCAGGCTGGGTACAGTGCTGTGCGGTCACTAGTTATGGGGGCACTCTGATATTAATAGTCTGGATGACCCTATATTCCAGGCTGGGTACAGTGCTGTGCGGTCACTAGTTATGGGGGACTCTGATATTAATAGTCTGGATGACCCTATATTCCAGGCTGGGTACAGTGCTGTGCGGTCACTAGTTATGGGGGCACTCTGATATTAATAGTCTGGATGACCCTATATTCCAGGCTGGGTACAGTGCTGTGCGGTCACTAGTTATGGGGGCACGCTGATATTATTAGTCTGGATGACCCTATATTCCAGGCTGGGTACAGTGCTGTGCGGTCACTAGTTATGGGGGACTCTGATATTAATAGTCTGGATGACCCTATATTCCAGGCTGGGTACAGTGCTGTGCGGTCACTAGTTATGGGGGCACTCTGATATTAATAGTCTGGATGACCCTATATTCCAGGCTGGGTACATTGCTGTGTGGTCACTAGTTATGGGGGCACTCTGATATTAATAGTCTGGATGACCCTATATTCCAGGCTGGGTACAGTGCTGTGTGGTCACTAGTTATGGGGGCACTCTGATATTATTAGTCTGGATGACCCTATATTCCAGGCTGGGTACAGTGCTGTGCGGTCACTAGTTATGGGGGCACTCTGATATTAATAGTCTGGATGACCCTATATTCCAGGCTGGGTACATTGCTGTGTGGTCACTAGTTATGGGGGCACTCTGATATTATTAGTCTGGATGACCCTATATTCCAGGCTGGGTACAGTGCTGTGCGGTCACTAGTTATGGGGGCACTCTGATATTAATAGTCTAGATGACCCTATATTCCAGGCTGGGTACAGTGCTGTGCGGTCACTAGTTATGGGGGCACTCTGATATTAATAGTCTGGATGACCCTATATTCCAGGCTGGGTACAGTGCTGTGCGGTCACTAGTTATGGGGGCACTCTGATATTAATAGTCTGGATGACCCTATATTCCAGGCTGGGCACATTGCTGTGTGGTCACTAGTTATGGGGGCACTCTGATATTAATAGTCTGGATGACCCTATATTCCAGGCTGGGTACATTGCTGTGCGGTCACTAGTTATGGGGACACTCTGATATTAATAGTCTGGATGACCCTATATTCCAGGCTGGGTACATTGCTGTGTGGTCACTAGTTATGGGGGGACTCTGATATTAATAGTCTGGATGACCCTATATTCCAGGCTGGGTACATTGCTGTGCGGTCACTAGTTATGGGGGCACTCTGATATTAATAGTCTGGATGACCCTATATTCCAGGCTGGGTACAGTGCTGTGCGGTCACTAGTTATGGGGGCACTCTGATATTAATAGTCTGGATGACCCTATATTCCAGGCTGGGTACAGTGCTGTGTGGTCACTAGTTATGGGGACACTCTGATATTAATAGTCTGGATGACCCTATATTCCAGGCTGGGTACAGTGCTGTGCGGTCACTAGTTATGGGGGGACTCTGATATTAATAGTCTGGATGACCCTATATTCCAGGCTGGGTACAGTGCTGTGCGGTCACTAGTTATGGGGGGACTCTGATATTAATAGTCTGGATGACCCTATATTCCAGGCTGGGTACAGTGCTGTGCGGTCACTAGTTATGGGGGCACTCTGATATTAATAGTCTGGATGACCCTATATTCCAGGCTGGGCACATTGCTGTGTGGTCACTAGTTATGGGGGGACTCTGATATTAATAGTCTGGATGACCCTATATTCCAGGCTGGGTACAGTGCTGTGCGGTCACTAGTTATGGGGGCACTCTGATATTAATAGTCTGGATGACCCTATATTCCAGGCTGGGTACAGTGCTGTGCGGTCACTAGTTATGGGGGCACTCTGATATTAATAGTCTGGATGACCCTATATTCCAGGCTGGGTACAGTGCTGTGCGGTCACTAGTTATGGGGGGACTCTGATATTAATAGTCTGGATGACCCTATATTCCAGGCTGGGTACAGTGCTGTGCGGTCACTAGTTATGGGGGACTCTGATATTAATAGTCTGGATGACCCTATATTCCAGGCTGGGTACATTGCTGTGTGGTCACTAGTTATGGGGGGACTCTGATATTAATAGTCTGGATGACCCTATATTCCAGGCTGGGTACAGTGCTGTGCGGTCACTAGTTATGGGGGCACTCTGATATTATTAGTCTGGATGACCCTATATTCCAGGCTGGGTACAGTGCTGTGCGGTCACTAGTTATGGGGGCACTCTGATATTAATAGTCTGGATGACCCTATATTCCAGGCTGGGTACATTGCTGTGTGGTCACTAGTTATGGGGGCACTCTGATATTAATAGTCTGGATGACCCTATATTCCAGGCTGGGTACAGTGCTGTGCGGTCACTAGTTATGGGGGCACTCTGATATTAATAGTCTGGATGACCCTATATTCCAGGCTGGGTACATTGCTGTGTGGTCACTAGTTATGGGGGCACTCTGATATTAATAGTCTGGATGACCCTATATTCCAGGCTGGGTACATTGCTGTGTGGTCACTAGTTATGGGGGCACTCTGATATTAATAGTCTGGATGACCCTATATTCCAGGCTGGGTACATTGCTGTGTGGTCACTAGTTATGGGGGCACTCTGATATTAATAGTCTGGATGACCCTATATTCCAGGCTGGGTACAGTGCTGTGCGGTCACTAGTTATGGGGGCACTCTGATATTAATAGTCTGGATGACCCTATATTCCAGGCTGGGTACAGTGCTGTGTGGTCACTAGTTATGGGGGCACTCTGATATTAATAGTCTGGATGACCCTATATTCCAGGCTGGGTACATTGCTGTGTGGTCACTAGTTATGGGGGCACTCTGATATTAATAGTCTGGATGACCCTATATCCCGGGCTGGGTACATTGCTGTGTGGTCACTAGTTATGGGGGCACTCTGATATTAATAGTCTGGATGACCCTATATTCCAGGCTGGGTACATTGCTGTGTGGTCACTAGTTATGGGGGCACTCTGATATTAATAGTCTGGATGACCCTATATTCCAGGCTGGGTACATTGCTGTGTGGTCACTAGTTATGGGGGCACTCTGATATTAATAGTCTGGATGACCCTATACTCCAGGCTGGGTACAGTGCTGTGTGGTCACTAGTTATGGGGGCACTCTGATATTAATAGTCTGGATGACCCTATATTCCAGGCTGGGTACATTGCTGTGGGGTCACTAGTTATGGGGGCACTCTGATATTAATAGTCTGGATGACCCTATACTCCAGGCTGGGTACATTGCTGTGTGGTCACTAGTTATGGGGGCACTCTGATATTAATAGTCTGGATGACCCTATATTCCAGGCTGGGTACATTGCTGTGTGGTCACTAGTTATGGGGGCACTCTGATATTATTAGTCTGGATGACCCTATATTCCAGGCTGGGTACATTGCTGTGTGGTCACTAGTTATGGGGGCACTCTGATATTAATAGTCTGGATGACCCTATATTCCAGGCTGGGTACATTGCTGTGTGGTCACTAGTTATGGGGGCACTCTGATATTAATAGTCTGGATGACCCTATATTCCAGGCTGGGTACATTGCCGTGCGGTCACTAGTTATGGGGGCACTCTGATATTAATAGTCTAGATGACCCTATATTCCAGGCTGGGTACATTGCTGTGTGGTCACTAGTTATGGGGGCACTCTGATATTATTAGTCTGGATGACCCTATATTCCAGGCTGGGTACAGTGCTGTGCGGTCACTAGTTATGGGGGCACTCTGATATTAATAGTCTGGATGACCCTATACTCCAGGCTGGGTACAGTGCTGTGTGGTCACTAGTTATGGGGGCACTCTGATATTAATAGTCTGGATGACCCTATATTCCAGGCTGGGTACATTGCTGTGGGGTCACTAGTTATGGGGGCACTCTGATATTAATAGTCT
Organism: Anomaloglossus baeobatrachus; assembly: GCF_048569485.1. NCBI lineage: Eukaryota > Metazoa > Chordata > Amphibia > Anura > Aromobatidae > Anomaloglossus > Anomaloglossus baeobatrachus. The sequence goes on along the minus strand of NC_134354.1, from coordinate 559,992,334 downwards.
GGATGACCCTATACTCCAGGCTGGGTACATTGCTGTGTGGTCACTAGTTATGGGGGCACTCTGATATTATTAGTCTGGATGACCCTATATTCCAGGCTGGGTACATTGCTGTGCGGTCACTAGTTATGGGGGCACTCTGATATTATTAGTCTGGATGACCCTATATTCCAGGCTGGGTACATTGCTGTGTGGTCACTAGTTATGGGGGCACTCTGATATTAATAGTCTGGATGACCCTATATTCCAGGCTGGGTACATTGCTGTGTGGTCACTAGTTATGGGGGCACTCTGATATTAATAGTCTGGATGACCCTATATTCCAGGCTGGGTACAGTGCTGTGCGGTCACTAGTTATGGGGGACTCTGGTCACAGTGTAGGTGACATTATTATAGCCTCATGTGGCTGACAGCAGAGAACAACAGAGCACGCATAGTGAGCAGTTAACCAGCAGGTGAGTGCTCGGTGTGTACACGGCCCTCAGACAGCCGCTAATGCAGGTGACCCCTCCCACTGCACACGTGTCTTCCGCCCACGCTGTGACACGAGTGGGCCGTCACGCACGCCTGTCAGTGTGACTCACAGTGTGGCCCCGCAGCTGAGCGCCAGTCCGTGCAGAGCCGCCATGTCGTCCCCGGTGCGGTCGGTCAGGTGTCGGTGTCAGGAGCTGCCGCTGTGCCGGGATCGCAACTTGGAGCAAAGTATTCTGGGAGTTGTAGTGTCAGTGCTGTAGAGGGCAGCCTGGTCACATGACAGCGCTGGGAAAAAGCTGGCAGGTCACGTGACGCCAGATTGCTGGGCAGGTAATCAGTTGCTATGGGATACTGCAGTGTTGTGTATAAGGCCCAGTGTTTTCCTATACAGAGAGTGATGACCGCTCTCCCCAGTGCCCCTCCCCCGCTCATGGTTATATAAAGCCATATTCACACCTGGCGCTTCTGTCTATTCTGGATATATAAACAGATGGAATATAAAACACTGATCTGTTGTGTAAGTGACGAAAAGAAAACCGGAGGGGCCGCAGGGGGTATTCTGGGGTCTGTCTGGCTTCTATTATGTGTCTATTTTTGTCACGAAAGAAAAAAAAATTCTGCACAATTTGCTTCTTCCTTTCTAAAGCGGACACGACAGAGCCCATAGGGATCAATAGGCCCCGCTGCTTCTGTTTCCATGGATTTACAGCGGATCCGTGGTGGACAGTATTCCATGTCTGACCCTAAAAAAGAACAACCCAGTCAAAAAGTGTGAATGGTCAAACACTAGTGATTGGTTGCAGCGGTTATGTGCTGTGATCGGCTGCAGCGCTCACACAATAGTGTCATGCCATCACCCGGGGACTGCGCCAGGCTCGGAGGCTGTATGCATTGTTTCCTTATATTATTCAGCACGTTGAGGACATCCTATAGCCCAGTCACAGACTTCCCCTTTAAGGAGGTCGAGCGAACAACTGGGATTTTTCCTTTTTGATAACTCGAAAATTCGGAAAAATCCTGCAGGATAAAAGCTCCATCATTAATATCTCAGGTTAGTGTCAGTGCACAGTCCCCACAATGGGGACACGGGGAGTGCGGATGCACTGATGGCTACTGGGACCATCACACAGCGAAAGAACAAAGCCTACTGTGCATTAAGACCAGGGGAAACTGGGCGTTTTGTTTGGGGGGGTCCATAGATTTCAAGGGGAAGCCTCTAATGTTGGTAGTACTGGGAAAAAACCCACAAAACACAGATTGCTATTATATACTTTGGTGTGGACACCTGGGGTAAAACATGCAGAAAAAAGTGTTTCCATGAACAAAAATTCTTAAAGAAAGCCTGTCATGTTGAAAATGGTAGGATTATATAACGCAGTAATGGAATGGCTGCACACACAGCTGTCAATCACTAGTAGCACCGCCCACTGGACTCCTGTGCACACAAACACCAGGGATTGCAATAAGTTACATGCAAGCTGCCCCATTTAGATGTTAGGTCTGAGGAAAACCATTGACTTGTGAAGAGCCCCATAAACCCATAGGTGTGAGTGAGATCTGAGAGCAGTAACGTGTGAATGAGGCCTTATACCGAGTCACTTCCCACAAACCCTAACAAGTCACATGGCAGTTGTTTTTGCCATTTGGGTTTTGCACTGCAAAGCTGAGTTTTTGCCCAAATTTCTGCCACAAAAAGGCGCATTTTTGAACTGCATAGTGCGGACAAGAAACCCAAATTCCCATAGACTTTGCTTGAAAAGCAGAACACAACCATTTTGGCATTAAACGCTGCAGTTGAAAAAGCCGCAAAAAAGCAGGTAAAAAGCAACGTGGACACAGCCTTCTATCATTCTGCTTCCCCTCCTCCATACCACGCTGTCCCGATGGCTGAACGTACAATGTGCCCAGGCATTACCACACATAGGTTAGATGTGGGGTGATTAGGACAAAGAGCCTCATTCACATATCTGTGTTTAAACACATACGTGGATTTGAAACCCACAGTGACAGGTGACCGGCGTGGGAAGAGATCCACGGACCAATCACATCAGTCCCCGCTCTCTGATTGCTGTGACATATCCGCACTTCCCCGCACGAGCACTGCAGAAGCTTCGTTCAGATCACAGGAGGGAGGGGGCTCCCGCTCTCACCCCCATCAGCACCCATGTGACAAAATCACAGGGAACAGATGGGTGTCATAGCACCCGGAGGTCAAACAGACCTTGTGGTGTGCTAGGTATGTTAGCCTGGTAGACCCTGCCTATGGCTGGTTTCAGAAATCTGTGTTTTAGGTACGTGTGACCTCAGTTTTTAAAAACGGATGTCACACGTACCCATGTTATTCTACGCTTTACTCACACGGTGGTGTTTTCACACAGGTGGCACCGCATGCACACGTCAATTTTTTTCTCCGGCAGCATGGGTGTCTTACGGAGCGCGTCCGTGTGACACATACTGGAGAAAACACGGGTCTTTTTAATAAAAAGATTTTCTATATTTACCTCTCTTCAGTGGTGCTGTCTCTGGCTCTGCTGCCTCCCGCTCCTGACCCCCGCTCATTAAACTCACTGAATACTCACTAAATATTCATTGCAGTGAGGAGCTGTAAGCCGGAGCTGGGGACAGCATCGGGGACTCATCACAGTGCCGGGGACCGCATCGCTGAGTGAGTATACAGCAGAGTGAGTGTGCGTGGTGAGAACCTGGAAGCCAGAGTATCGCGGGGACAGCATCGGGGACTCATCACAGTGCCGGGGACCGCATCGCTGAGTGAGTATACAGCAGAGTGAGAGTGAGTGTGAGGGGTGAGAACCTGGAAGCCAGAGTATCGCGGGGACAGAATCAGGGACTCATCACAGTGCTGGGGACCGCATCGCTGGGTGAGTATACAGCAGAGTGAGTGTGAGTGGTGAGAACGTGGAAGCCAGAGTATCGCGGGGACAGCATCAGGGACTCATCACAGTGCTGGGGACCACATCGCTGGGTGAGTATACAGCAGAGTGAGTGTGAGTGGTGAGAACCTGGAAGCCAGAGTATCGCGGGGACAGCATTGGGGACTCATCACAGTTCCCAATGAACTCCTGATGAACCAGTGAAGATGTAGCGTGGGTATCGCGGGGGGTCATCAGAGATCATTGGGAACTCCAATAACCTCCTGGATGTCACTGTGCTTGCAGAATACTCACCTGTCCCCGCAATGCTGTCCTCGGCGGTGCCGTACCCTGCGTTGTCCCCAGCGCTGCTCTGGCTTCAAGGTCCTGAGTGCGGTGAATAATCGATGAATATAATGAGCGGCGGTCAGGAGCGGGAGGCAGCAGAGCCGAAGACAGCAGGTAAATATGGAAAATCTTTATTTCACAGACATGTGTTTTTTCAGGTACCTGTCACACGTATGCAAACACGGATGACACACGTGTGACACACGTATCACACGTATGACCATAACCATGCGTGTGACTGGTACCTGATTAAACACGGACGTCTGAAACCGGCCTATGGCTGAGCCTAACAGGCATTCTGTCAGTTTTATCCGACAGGTCTCATGAATAGCTATATATGTTAATTGCAATGCATGAGACCAGTGATCAAAAGTTAAAGTCTCAAAGGTAACAAGTAAAAAATATATTTGAGAAATAAAAAATAGCAAAACTTATTAAAAATAAAAAAACTAAAATATTACACCAATAAATATTATGTAAAAACTAAAATAAACTAACAAAGTGCACATTTTATATCACCGCGTCCACAAGATGATCTATAATATTGCCACACAGTTTAATTCCTACAGTGAACACCATAAAAAGAAGAAATATGGCAACAAACGAGGCTTCATCATACCTCCGAAATAAGAGTGGAATAAACAGCGATCAACAAGACAAATGGAAATAGAAATGTCACCGCTGAAAATGTAATCTCCAGCAAAAACACAAGGCGCTGCACAGCTCCATCAAGAAAAACAAGCTATAGCTCAGAATACAGTAATGGAAAATCAGAGCTTGATGGGTAGACTTGCAAATACTCGGGATCAGCAGGCCCAACAGAGATAAGGGGGGGGGAACCCCACACATCCACAAACAAGCCGGTTCTGCCCTGGGACTCATCACGGATATCTCGCCAGACGCCGGTCCCCATATAGGTTTAAGGGGACCAGAAACCAGCAGTTTAAAATGGTGGTGGCAGGGATAGGGGGATTGGAGCCGGCACGTTCTACTTCACATTCTCCTGCGTGGTTGCAGTCCGACGCGCCCCCACCCTGTGTGACAACATGACTGCTTTCAATCAGAGGTGCTCTGCGTTTCCCCATATTGGTGTAAAAATAAATTGCCATAGGGTCCAGCACATATAAAGCCCACGGCTACAGGTTCCAGCCCACAGACGGGAGCTTATCTTGGCTGTGTATCAAAATAAGAAGAACCACATGCAGCTTTTTTTTCCAAATTATTTAAATCATTTTTCTTTAAAAAAATAAAAAAAAAAGTGTGCAGTCCCCCCCCCAATTTTGACACTTAGCCATGATAAAGTATTTCTAAAGATCCTTTGATATTCTAATGAGCACAGGGACTAGTCCGCCCTCTTAGCAAGTTTGCACAGCCACAGGGGAACGCTAACGTGCTGTTCTATGCCCATTGCCCAGCGACATCAGCGGTGGCACGCATAACTGTCAGTTGTCACGGCTTCAGAACGCCAGGTTTAGAGTCAGTGCGCATGACCAGAAGTTACCGCACTTCATGTCATGCGCACCATCAAGCTGGGTGCATGTGTCTCTGCTTCAGAGAGGTCTAAATGAGCAGAAGTGCCGGGACTTCTGATCAAAGCGCACCGACAATGGACACAGGTATGCACGTCACCGGTAATGAATAGCATGTTAGCACACCCCTGTGGGCATGCTAGAGGGCGGACCAGTCGTGGGAACTAACGCTCTTGCGACTAGTTCCTGCACTCATTAGCATATCATAAAGGATATTTAGAAATACTTTTTCTAAAGATCTCTTTATGTATGCTACTATAGACTGGGATGGTTAGGCAGGGATTAGAAATATGCACCCAGAACTGCTCGTGGTTCTAGGTGCATATTGCAGCTGACCGGTTACCTTTAACACTAGAAGTCCCAGACATTTCGAGCTCCCCCCCTGAAGTCCCGAAAGAGGGTCAAATGACATACAATAAACTGAATAGAACTAACTAGAAACTAAATGGCTAAACTCAATGGAAAACAACAACCTCCTATGGTGCGACAGTAATGGCCTTAATTACAAAACAAAAGACGGTGATTATAGGATGTTAGCTAAAATCCTTCAGGTCATTCGACCCGTCTCTGGGTTCCAAAGGTAGAAATGTTAAATGACCCCCTCTCTGGGACTTCTATTGTTAACAAACATAAATCTTCATCCAATCAGACACCTCTCTGATGCTACTGCGATATCAGTATCTGAATGTGGAGGAAACTATTAAAAGGGACTCTCACTAGGTTTTGCCTCCTAACCTGAAACCAGCATGATGGAGGAAGAGACCCCGATTCCAGCAAAGTGTCCTATTGGACTGCTTTGTGTAGTTTTTCTAAAAATCAGTTTAATTAGCCATAGATTATCATTAGATGGCTACTTGGCGTGCTGCCAGGTAGTCCAGCATATTCATGAGCTCTGTATAACTGCTAGATCGACAGCAGAGAAACCATTGATTTTATCAAAATTACAGCAAACAGCTCAGTAAGTGACACATCGCTGGAATCAGGGTCTCTGTCTCTCAGATGGGGAAGCAAAAACCTGGTGACAGATTTCCTTCAATCCTGACCAAACATCCCAAGAAATATGCATGGAACATCCACCAGTCATTTCACCGCTCTCCAGACCTTCGGCAAACAAACTGACTTCTCTTTATAGCCAAATATTTCCCATTTTGATTCATCAGTCCACAGGACCTGGTGCCATTTTTCTTCCCGTTCCTGGTTTCATGTATAGCTGAAGGCTTGTCTTCATGGAAGAATTACAGCCAAAAAAACAACTTCTGGCCGGATGTTTCCAAACAGTAGATGGGTGTATAGTTGGGCCACACGTTGCTGCCGGTCCTGAGCTGATGGCACTGCTGGACATCTTCCGATTTTGAAGAGAAGCAAGTATGATTGCCACAGATTGATGTAATTTTTTCAGATTTTAAAGTCTTTCTTTTTTGCCATATAGTATTCATTACCGTTTGAGCCAAATTCTTTAAAATAGCACATTAAGTCCATGAATTTTTGTGCAGTCAAATTATTTTTTTTTTGTCCTAAACCTTTTTAAAGCAAAAAGTTACATTTTGCAAAATTGTGCTAAAAACTGCAACAAAATATCTGGTATACTTAGGCTATGTGCGCACTTTGCATCGAGGTAGTCGCAGTTCAAAAAGCATCCTCTGGCAGAAAGGACAATGCTTTTGGCTTTAAAAATGCATGTAACACGAAAAGAAAGTAGCCTATACGCACCTTGCGGTTTTCATGAGATTTTAGTGCTTTTCCGGTGCTTTTGGAAACGCTGCAGTTTTATATTAAATTGAATGGATGGGAAACGCAGCCAAAATGGCAAAAACAATTGACATGTTGCTTCTTTAAACGCTAAGTTTTTGCCCAAATTTATGCAAATTAAACGCAGCGTTTTGAACAGCATGGTGCGCACAAGAAAGCTCAATGTCCCATTGACTTTCATTGAAAAGCATAACGCAAGCATTTTGGCATGAAAACGCTGCAGTTGAAAAAGCAGTGGAAAAGCAGGTAAAAAAGCAAAGTGCGCACATAGCCTTAAAATGAGTTGAGGTAGGCAAGTAGTTTTTGAGAAGTGGTAAATGATGCATTAGGTAAACAGGCAAACACCAAAGAGACTTCCAATAACCGCACAAATGGATAGATTAATATGGCACTAGCAAAAGAGGAAAAAGAAACAAAAAACACATTAAATGCAGGTAGTAGGGAAATTATTAATTAGGCTGGATCTGTCTTTTGCTGATACACTAAGGGGTGCTTCACACACAGCGAGCTCACTGCCGAGATCGCTGCTGAGTCACGCTTTTTGTGACGCAGCAGTGACCTCATTAGCGATCTCGCTGTGTGTGACAATGAGCAGCGATCTGGCCCCTGCTGCGAGATCGCTGCTCGTTACACACAGCCCTGGTTCGTTTTCTTCAAAGCCGCTCTCCTGCTGTGACACACAGATCGCTGTGTGTGACAGCAAGAGAGCGACAAATGAAGCGAGCAGGGAGCAGGAGCCGGCGTCTGACAGCTGAGGTAAGCTGTATCCAAGATAAACATCGGGTAACCAAGGTGGTTACCCGATATTTACCTTAGTTACCAGCCTCTGCAGCTCTCACGCTGCCTGTGCTGCCGGCTCCGGCTCTCTGCACATGTAGCTGCTGTACACATCGGGTTAATTAACCCGATGTGTACAGCAGCTAGGAGAGCAAGGAGCCAGCGCTAAGCAGTGTGCGCGGCTCCCTGCTCTCTGCACATGTAGCTGCATTACACATCGGGTTAATTAACCCGATGTGTACTGTAGCTAGGAGAGCAAGGAGCCAGCGCTCAGTGTGCGCGGCTCCCTGCTCCCTGCTCCCACTGGTAACTAATGTAAACATCGGGTAACCATACCCGATGTTTACCTTAGTTACCAGTCTCCGCAGCTTCCAGACGGCGGCTCCGTGCAAGCGCAGCGTCGCTTGCACGTCGCTGCTGGCTGGGGGCTGTTCACTGGTCGCTGGTGAGATCTGCCTGTTTGACAGCTCACCAGCGACCATGTAGCGATGCAGCAGCGATCCTGACCAGGTCAGATCGCTGGTCGGATCGCTGCTGCATCGCTAAGTGTGAAGGTACCCTAAGCCTCCTTGGCCGACCACTGCATTTACGATCCTCAACATTGACCATTGCTTGATGCTTCTTTAAAGCAGTTTGATCAGCTTATCTTTAAACCCATCTCTTTGAAAGGTTGGCCTGGGATAGACCTTGCTGATACAGTATAACTACCTTGGTGTCTTGACTGGACTGCTGGCGGTTCTCCTGCCAGGAGCATGTTAGCTCCATAGAAATACATGAAGCTGAGGCGCCCAGGTTAGAAGAGCCCCACGCAAGTGTGACTCCAGCCTGAACCTATCTTCCACAACATCACCTTTGTAGCAGTTTGCTCAACACCCAGTTTTAAGCCTCTTGTTTTAAGCACTGTTTCTGTCTCAGTAAGGGTATATGCACACGTTGTGTTCTGTCTAGAAAAGAATGCACCCTCTGGCAGACTGGACAAATGTGAACACTGCGTTTGTTAAAAAAAAAAAATGCATCCAAATGCATGTGTCATGTAAAACTGCTGAAGGGTCTTCACCCCCCCCTCCTTTTTGCCATCAGCCACAGATCGTCATGACGATTATCTGATCGGCCTGAAATCTTAGGTATTTATGACTAGGGTGATGGTAGAACTACAGAAAAAAAAATGCAGAGAAAGACAATCCTTTGTGCTGTTGGAGGGAAAACTTCCAAAGCAGTTTTTAAGCGCTATTTTAATGCTAGAAAAATGAAAAATATATTGCCAGAATCCCTGTGCCGTGCTGAACCCAGCGCACCGTTTCGCTTGACGGGAAGTTCGCCGGTATCATGACAAATTAGTATTGGCCAGTAAAATCGTACTAGAGGCGTCGTGTTTGGTATCTATGTAAATGTAAAATCGAGATATAAAATATGACGCTAATATCGGTCACCTGTGTGGCAAAGATATGAAAAAACCTAGAATTAAGGAACTGTGTAACCATCTCAGCACCGCCCACAAGAGACTGTAAAATGAGGTCACAGAGAAGGGGGACTAAAGGGCTAAAGGATAAAAGCTACTAGCTCCTTGAGAGGGGGGGGCAGTCAGCGTTGGAGGGCATCAGTAAGGGTGATGCTGGCCGATTACAACATCTTCTCTTGGAGCCCCTCCCTCCGTAAACTCAGACATCACTTCTATGGCAGGAGCTTAGTAAGTTTCACTTTTTATACCTTTTTTTTAATGTAACTGTCTATACTGTATGTGTATGGTTTCCTTTTCTTAATTCTTGTATATTTTTTAAACACTGCCTATTTTCGGATTAAATATATAAAATTCAATAGTTTCTTTCCTCATGCTTTATATATGAATCCAAAAACCCAAAGGGCCTTATGCTATCTGAAACGGGTCCCCAGCTATCCCGGAAAAGCTGGGTGGTGGCAGCGTAATTGTTTTTACATAGAATTATTGGAGTGCTATCATTAAGGGTACCGAGGTATATATATATTCCATTAGCGGGAATGGGTGATATATACATTTCCCCTTGCTGTGAGACCTCCATTATTTCTTTATCGTTCCTTTGGGAGACCCAGACCATGGGTGTTTAGCTTTTGCCTCCGGAGGACACACAAAGTACTACACTTAAAAGTGTATCTCCTCCCTCTGAGCTTATACTCCCCCTGGTAGCCAGTCCTAGCCAGTTTATCGCTTTGTGTCAGGAGGCATACATCCACACATGCATTCTCATCTGATTTATTTGACTTTTGGAAAGAGTTTGAAGAAAAGCGGGTCCATGTCTGGACTCCCGGCATGTCCCTTCTCACCCCACTGTGTCGGCGGTGTTGTTAAGGTTGATTTACAAGGCTGCAGCCTTACATGCCGCGCTCCTTCACCATCCCTTCTGGGCTCTGGCTTGAAGTGGGAGCCAGCACGGTCTCCATGTCTGGCAGGAGCCCGGTCTCCATCCACAGCCCCTTGAGGATTCTGCTGGACCGGAGCACTCATCCCCAGGGACATGGCCCTGCGTCTCAGCAGCTAAGTACCTGAGACGTTTATGTTGGGGGTCCCGGTTCTTTATTGTAAGGGGAGAGTATGCTGTATGTGATTGTTTTAACTTTTCCGGCGGGTTCTCTAGCTTTTGCCTGAGAACCGCACCGATGGTGCCTGCTTGTCGGCCTCGCCGCTTAAATTTAGGCCCCGGCTTCGCCGGAGGCCTAGTTTCATTTTCCTGCCCTCGCATGTCACTCATGCAGAGGGACAGGTTCGGCTCCTCCCGGCGGCCGTTCTACACAGGGGAGGGGACACTCCCCACTGCTGGGGCATCCCTCCTTCCCTGCAGGTCTCTATAGCCCTCCAGTTCCCGCTCTTTTATAGGAACGCCCCCTAGTTTCTCAGGCAGAGTTCACTCTGCTCTGGGACATTCTGCATCTCTGCTGAGGTGCTGCGCACTGGGGGACCGGGCTTCGGGATCTGGAGGACACACAACACCGCGCTCAGCGGTCTGGTAAGCCACAGCCGGTCTCCGGTTGTGGACCTCTGTATATTCTCCCTGGGGTTCATTCTCTGCAAAGCCCCCACTCCAGCAGCATGTCTCACACAAGGAGCAAGGCTCCAAAGTTTTTTTCTGCATGCACTGCATGTAGACTCCTGCTGCCTGAGCCGAGCATTTATCCACACTGTGATGGTTGCTCTAACTTGGCGGTGCCACAGCCTGGAGTCTCACCCCCAGTGGTCTCTCAGGCTGCTGCTGCACCTGTGACTGAACCCCTGGCCTGGGTAGAGTCCTTTTCTAGGTCCATATCCCAGTCATTTGCTGAGTCCATGGGACTTTTGTCCAGGACTTTGATGAATATGCATCAGCCTCCCTCACAGGGTGCCTCTAATACTCTTGACAGAGGACTCCTATCCTCTGACCTCCGTCCATCGGAGCTCACGGAGGATTCATCATCTGATCCCAGACCCCGTCCTTCTAAGAGAAGGCGCAGGGTTTCCTCCCCCTCCCCATCCCACGGCTCTGTCTCAAGAGCTGACTCTCAAGATGAGGAGGATGCCCTCACTGGGGGCTCAGAGGCTATGTATCCCATCGATTTCTCTGAGGGTGACTCAGATCTTAGTGATTTGATTGCTTCTATTAATTCTATGCTGGATCTCAATCCGCCAGTGTCAGAGGAGCAACTCTCTTTGGCAGAAAAACATCAGTTTACCTCGCCTAAGAGAGTGAAGAGTGTGTTCTTTAACCACTCCAGTTTTCAGACCGCTGTGACCAAGCCCAGGGCCTGCCCTGACAAACGCTTTCCAAAGCGTGGTTCTGATGACCGGTTTCCATTTCCACCTGAGGTGGTCAAGGAGTGGTCTCACTCCCCAAAGGTAGACCCTCCGGTGTCTAGGCTATCAGCCCGGACCGTTGTGTCGGTGGCTGACGGCACCTCACTTAAGGATTCCACTGACCGTTAGATTGACCTTCTGGCCAAATCTGTGTATGAAGCTGCGGGGGCCGCGTTTTCCCCGACTTTTGCAGCAGTGTGGGCTCTCAAAGCCATCTCTGCTTCTCTGGAGGAGATGCATTCCCTCACCAAGGAATCTATGCCTGAGATGGTTACCTTAACTGCTCAGGCTTCAGCTTTTTCATCTTATGCCATGTCTGCCATGCTAGAGGCTGCTCACCGCACTGCGGTGGCTTCAGCCAATTCTCTTGTTATCCGAAGGATTTTGTGGCTTCGAGAGTGGAAGGCAGATGCTTCTTCCAAGAAGTTTCTTGCTGGGCTCCCTTTTGCTGGTTCACAGCTGTTTGGTGAACAGCTGGATGAAATCATTAAAGAAGCTACTGACAGGAAGAGTACTTCCATGCCACAAACCAAGACCAGGAAACCCGCCCAGGGTAGGAATCAATCGAGGTTTCGTTCCTTTCGTTCCTCCAACTGGTCATCCTCTAAGCCTTCCGCCTCGTCCGCTAACTCAGCCAAGGATCAGAAATCCAACTGGCGCCCAAAAGCGCGTCCGCAGAAGACCGCAGGAGGTTCTGCCACTAAGGCAGCTTCCTCATGACTCTCGGCCCGCTCCAACCACGTCCTTAGTCGGTGGCAGGCTCTCCCACTTTGGCGACGTTTGGTTAAAGCAAGTCTCCGATCAGTGGGTGAGAGACATCATATCTCACGGCTACAGGATAGAATTCTCTTCCAGCCCTCCAAACAGATTTTTTTCTCTCAACTCCCCCCTGCTCCAAGGCCGCTGCCTTCTCACAGGCCGTGGCATCCTTGCAGGCAAACGGAGTGATTGTCCCAGTTCCCGCTCAGGAACGGTTCAGAGGTTTTTACTCAAATCTCTTCCTAGTTCCAAAAAAAGGACGGTACCTTCCGGCCCATCCTGGATCTCAAGCTTCTCAACAAGCAGGTCCGGGTGCGGCATTTTCGCATGGAGTCTCTGCGATCAGTCATTGCCTCCTATGACCCAAGGGGAGTTCCTGGCGTCCATCGACATCAGAGATGCCTATCTAGATGTGCCAATCGCAGTGTCACATCAGCGTTGGTTACGTTTTGCGATAGGAGAGGATCATTTCCAATTCGTGGCTCTCCCCTTCGGGTTAGCCACGGCCCCTCGGGTATTCACCAGGGTGATGGCGGCAGTGATTGCGGTCCTGCACCTCCAGGGGTTAGCAGTGCTTCCTTATCTGGACGACCTTCTGGTCAAGGGTACATCCAGCGCAGACTGTCAGCGGAGTGTTTCGCTCACTCTCGCCACCCTAGCCCAATTCGGGTGGATTGTCAATCTTCCCAAATCCACTCTGACTCCGACCCAGAGGCTCACGTACCTAGGGATGCAGTTCGAGACTTTGCCGGCACTTGTGAAGTTGCTCTTAATCAAACAGCAGTCTCTCCGGCTAGCGGTGCGCTCTCTCCTGAGGCCCCGCCGTTATTCCCTCAGGCGCCTGATGCAGGTGCTGGGTCAAATGGTGGCCTCCATGGAGGCGGTTCCCTTTGCCCAGTTCCATCTGCGTCCTCTGCAGCTGGACATTCTCCGCTGTTGGGACAAGCGGCCTTCCTCCTTACAGAGGTTAGTGGCTCTGTCGCCACGGACCAGGAGCTCTCTTCAGTGGTGGCTTCGACCCCTCTCCCTGTCCCAAGGGCGCTCCTTCCTGACTCCGTCCTGGGTGATTCTCACCACGGATGCCAGCCTTTCCGGCTGGGGAGCGGTACATCTCCACCACAGAGCACAGGGCACTTGGACTCCGTCCGAGTCAGCCCTTTCAATCAATGTGCTGGAAACCAGAGCTGTGCTTCTAGCTCTCCTAGCCTTTCACCACCTGTTGGCGGGCAGGCACATTAGAGTCCAGTCAGACAACGCGACAGCGGTTGCCTACATCAATCACCAAGGCGGGACACGCAGCCGCCTGGCAATGTTGGAGGTCCAATGCATTCTTCAATGGGCGGAGGACTCAAAGTCCACCATATCCGCAGTCCACATCCCTGGCGTAGAAAACTGGGAGGCAGATTATCTCAGCCGTCAATCCGTGGACGGTGGCGAGTGGTCCCTGCACCCGGCAGTGTTTCAGTCAATCTGCCGCAAGTGGGGCACTCCGGACGTGGACCTAATGGCATCCCGTCACAACAACAAGGTTCCGGTTTACGTGGCTCGCTCCCACGATCCTCAGGCCTTCGCCGCGGACGCTCTGGTTCAAGACTGGTCCCAGTTTCGTCTGTCCTTCGTGTTTCTCCCTCTAGCTCTCTTGCCCAGAGTCCTGCGCAAAATCAGAATGGAGGGCCGTCGAGTCATCCTCATTGCACCGGACTGGCCCAGGCGAGCTTGGTATCCGGACCTGCTCCAACTGTCCGTGGAGATGCCGTGGCATCTTCCGGACCGTCCAGACCTGCTCTCGCAAGGTCCGTTTTTCCGCCCGAATTCTGCGGCACTCAATTTGACGGCGTGGCTCTTGAGTCCTGGATTTTGACGGCTTCTGGTATTCCTCCTGAAGTCATCTCCACTATGACTCGGGCCCGTAAGTCTTCGTCCGTCAAGATCTATCACAGGACTTGGAAAATTTTCCTGTCCTGGTGTCGCTCTTCCGGCCATTCTCGTTGCCGACCCTTCTGTCTTTTTTACAGTCCGGTCTGCAGCTAGGACTGTCCCTCAACTCTCTCAAGGGACAAGTCTCAGCTCTATCAGTGCTGTTCCAGCGGCGTCTCGCCCGGCTGGCTCAGGTCTGCAGCTTCATGCAAGGTGCGTCTCACATCATTCCGCCTTATCGGCGGCCCTTGGATCCCTGGGACCTTAACTTGGTCCTCACGGTATTGCAGAAACCCCCTTTCGAGCCCCTTAGGGAGGTTTATTTGTATCGTCTTTCTCAAAAGGTGGCCTTTCTAGTTGCCATAACTTCTCTCAGGAGAGTCTCTGATTTGGCTTCGCTTTCCTCGGATTCACCTTTTTTGGTTTTTCACCAAGACAAGGTAGTTCTCAGTCCGACCCCGGACTTTCTTCCTAAGGTGGTCTCTCCCTTCCACATTAACCAGGATATTTCCTTGCCTTCCTTCTGTCCGGCCCCTTCATCGCTTTGAGAAAGCGCTGCATACTCTAGATCTGGTGCGTGCTCTCCGGATTTGTGTCTCGCACCGCTGCGCTTAGGCGGTGCACCTCTCTTTTTGTGCTTACCACAGGGCGGCGCAAGGGTCTCTCTGCTTCTAAGCCGACCTTGGCCCGTTGGATTAGATCGACCATTTCGGACGCCTACCAGAGTACTCAGGTGCCTCCCCCGCCGGGAATCAAAGCACACTCGACCAGAGCTGTCGGTGCCTCTTGGGCTTTTAGGCACCAGGCTACGGCTCAACAAGTCTGTCAGGCTGCCACTTGGACTAGCCTGCATACCTTTTTGAAGCACTACCAAGTGCATGCTCATGCTTCGGCAGATGCGAGCTTGGGCAGACGCATCCTTCAGGCGGCTGTCGCCCACTTGTGAAGTTAGGCTCCGCCTACTTAGTTTTTTCTGTTTATTCCCACCCAGGGACAGCTTTGGAACGTCCCATGGTCTGGGTCTCCCAAAGAAACGATAAAGAAAAAGAGAATTTTGTTACTTACCGTAAATTCTTTTTCTTATAGTTCCGTATTGGGAGACCCAGCTCCCTCCCTGTTGCCTGTTGGCAATTTTCTTGTTCCGTGTGTTATCACCGGCTGTTGTCGTGGACAGAGTCTCCGGTTGTTCCGGTTCTTACTCGGTTCTACTTGTGGGTGGCTATTCTCCTTCAGCTTTTGCACTAAACTGGCTAGGACTGGCTACCAGGGGGTGTATAAGCTCAGAGGGAGGAGCTACACTTTTAAGTGTAGTACTTTGTGTGTCCTCCGGAGGCAGAAGCTAAACACCCATGGTCTGGGTCTCCCAATACGGAACTATAAGAAAAAGAATTTACGGTAAGTAACAAAATTCTCTTTTTTGGCATTATCAGCTCAGCAGCCTCATCTTATGCATTGTCTTGCGGTACCAAAAGTGGCCTGCAGACAAGGGGAGCACTAGACGGTAGTCGTGTTTGTGACAAATAATAATAATAATTGTATTCATTTATATAGTGCTATTAATTCCACAACGCTTTACATACATTGGTAACACTGTCCCCATTGGGTTTCACAATCTAGAGTCCCTGTCTGTATGTCTTTGGAGTGTGGGAGGAAACCGGAGAACCCGGAGGAAACCCACGCAAACACGGGGAGAACATACAAACTCCTTGCAGATGGTGTCCTTGGTGGGATTTGAACCCAGCGCTGCAAGACTGCAGTGCTAACCACTGAGCCACTGTGCCGCCCATAAATCAGCGAACAGCTGCGGGATATCTGAGTGACTCCCTCGGCTGTTCATGACAGCATGCATTTTGGATGCATTAAAAATGCATCCAAAAACGCATGTAAAGCAGTGCGTTCCCCCGGCAATTCAGATCTGCTACATGCCCACTGACAGCAGACAGACAGATTCGCACGATGAGAATGAACTCTGATGAACTTCACCCGACTTCATTGTCATCCCCCGGCTCTGTCTGTCGCCTCATGATTAGCGGTCACCAGTGAAGGACTCACCAGTGACCGCTAATCCCCTGAGTGACTGAAGTGATCAGCGCAATCAGTGGTGCCATCACTCAGGTGGAGTCCTCCACGTGAAAGCGGTAGCCGCGGGTAACCTGAGTGACAGCACCACTGATCACTTCAGTCACTCGGGTGACTTGCTGTCACAGTTGGAGGATCCAGCGGTGGCTGCGGGTAACCCAAGTGACGTCATCGCTGATCGTGCAGCTCACTTTAGTTGCTGCGTGGAGCTGACAGAGCGGTCGTGGTCTGTGGCCGCTCCTGTCAGCTTCATATAGCAGAGCTGGATGCGTCGCGGGACCTCGTGTGGATTACGCCAGACCTGGAGGGGTATTTGCGGATTAATAAAGTGGTGAAAGAGGGTATTTTTTTTGTCTTTTATTCCAAATAAAAAGGATTTTTTCGGGTGTGTTTATTTTCTTCAACTTACAGGTTAATCATGGAAGGTATCTCAGGGAGATGCCTCCCATGATTAACCTACGACTTAGTGGCAACTATGGCTTGCCATTAACTCCTTATTACCCCGATTGCCACCACACCAGGGCAATTCTGGATGAGCCGGGTAGAGTCCTGGGTCTGTTGCATCTAATGGATGCGGCAATTCCAGGCGGCTGCTGGCTGATATCAAAATTGGGGGGGACCGCACGCAGTTTTTTTTAAAAAAAAATTTTAATGCACGATATAGACCCGCCCACTGGCGGCTGTGATTGGTTGCAGTCCGCTGGAGCTTTGTGACAGCGATCGGTGAGACCGACCGACGAGAGAGAGAGAGACGGAGAGACCGACCGACGAGAGAGAGAGAGACGGAGAGACCGACCGACGAGAGAGAGAGAGACGGAGAGACCGACCGACGAGAGAGAGAGAGACGGAGAGACCGACCGACGAGAGAGAGAGAGACGGAGAGACCGACCGACGAGAGAGAGAGAGAGAGAGACGGAGAGACCGACCGACGAGAGAGAGAGAGACGGAGAGACCGACCGACGAGAGAGAGAGAGACGGAGAGACCGACCGACGAGAGAGAGAGAGACGGAGAGACCGACCGACGAGAGAGAGAGAGACGGAGAGACCGACCGACGAGAGAGAGAGACTGAGAGACCGACCGACGAGAGAGAGAGACGGAGAGACCGACCGACGAGAGAGAGAGACGGAGAGACCGGCCGACGAGAGAGAGACTGAGAGACCGGCCGACGAGAGAGAGACTGAGAGACCGGCCGACGAGAGAGAGACGGAGAGACCGGCCGACGAGAGAGAGACGGAGAGACCGGCCGACGAGAGAGAGACGGAGAGACCGGCCGACGAGAGAGAGACGGAGAGACCGGCCGACGAGAGAGAGACGGAGAGACCGGCCGACGAGAGAGAGACGGAGAGACCGGCCGACGAGAGAGAGACGGAGAGACCGGCCGACGAGAGAGAGACGGAGAGACCGGCCGACGAGAGAGAGACGGAGAGACCGACCGACGAGAGAGAGACGGAGAGACCGACCGACGAGAGAGAGACGGAGAGACCGACCGACGAGAGAGAGACGGAGAGACCGACCGACGAGAGAGAGACGGAGAGACCGACCGACGAGAGAGAGACGGAGAGACCGACCGACGAGAGAGAGACGGAGAGACTGTTGCGTTTTGACCCACATCATAGATGTCAATGGGTGGAGAACGCAGCTACAACGCACAAAAGTAGTGACATGCTTTTTTTTCCGCAGCGATTTTTGACATCCAATACGCTGCATTTAAAAACGCAGCGTGCACACTGAATTTTTGGACTTCTCATAGACTTTGCTGGGCAGCAGAACGCATGCAATATGGCACTGAAACGCTGCGTTAACGCGGAGAAAAAAACGCAACATGCGCACATAGCCTTAGTGTTTCAACCAACATATGAAACTGATCATCTCCTTTGGTATAATTGGCGATTCATATCCCCGACTATAATCCAACCATCAGCGTTTGTGACCACGTATTATCCTATTACAGAACTGGCTGAATGAGATTTCACTATAAAACTTTCATAAAAGTATGATCATGTCAGCAAGTATGGCACATGAGCTACCATAATTAGGGGAAAATTCATACAAACAGAAAAGCTCAACAAGCCAACAGTGCTCTAAGAGTTTGCGAATTAAGCTGGTGAAGTTGATGTCGCAGGATCCACTGCTGAATGGCAGAACCCAAAATTAAAACCCACAATCAACAAGTAGTATTTCAACACAATTGGGGGAATAGCTGCTTTACTGTTTGTCAAAAATCCTTAGAATGGGTTTGTCCAGCCAGGAAAAATTATTATTATTTCATCACACTCAATGGTGCAAAACATCAAACCAGGATTGCCAGGGGGTCCCCAGAAAGAAGACATAATAGGAAAGAGACCCTCCTCTATTTTGCTATGTTAAAGCTTTTTTACTGTTAAAAACAATAAAATATTTCAAACAAAATAGGTTACACTAATTTCAGCCTCAACATATTACAGCTAAAGAACTAGACAAGCATTATAGAATCCCTTGACAGTAGGGTATTTTGTACACCAGTCGTAATCCAGAGAGTGCAGTGAGATACACCAAATTAATAATGCATGGGTCTTAAAGGGAATCTGTCACCAGGTTTCTGCTCCCCCATCTGAGATCAGCATAGTGTAGAGGCAGAGACCCTGATTCCAGTGATGTGTCACTTACTGAGCTGTTTGCGGTCATTCTGATAAAATCAATGTCTTCTCCTGCTGCAGATGTAGCAGTCAGAGCTGATTAATATGCTGGACTACCTGGCAGCACACCAAGTAGTCCTCTAATGATAATTGCTGCTGATTAAACAGTGATTTTATCAAAACTACACTACACAGGTTAGTAAGTGACACATTGCTGGAATCAGGATCTCTACATTATGCTGCTCTCAGATTAGGTGGCAAAAACCTGGTGACAGATTCCCTTTTAATATTTTGGGATACACTCAACCAGGCCCCCTTTAGCCTAGCCCACCCACTTGAAAATTCAACAGAGATGGTGTAAAAATGTTAAAGTTAAAGAAAACATGCGACATTTTAGTTTTACGTCAGAGTTCTGATGAATCTGGGCCCAAACTTATAGAAATAAAGGTAGAAACTGTGCCACATCCTTTGTCAAAGTCATTTAAAAGCTCAAATCAATGCCAAATTCTGAAGTGAGTGAGCCAAATGGGAGAAAAAAACCCTCAAGAAACTTCATAACTTCATGTGGTGCACATCCCCTTACCGTGTTATTCATTATCCTCAGTGGTGCCACCACTTTACAATTCAGTGGCGCTATCTGGGCCATGTTCACACCAACACATGGACAATTTATAGTCTATATCCTAAACCGCTTACTGCGAAGATACCACAAAGAAGGGCAAAACATCGGAATTTTTAATCCGTTTATTAAGATTATAAATTTAAAAATCCAGAGACTCGGAGGCACATAGTTTTATAGTCTTCAATCACTAAAGGGAATATAAACATCAAAAGAAACTGATGTCAGGACATTTCACCCAGTATAAAAAATAATATTCAACCAGAATTAAAAGGAATACGTTATAGAAAACAGCTCACATTTTCTCTTCTCGTGTTCAAGAATAAGTCATCCCACCTAGAGTCTAAAAGCAAAGTAGTATTTACAGGCATCTTTTATTAATAGTCGGGATATTGGTGGAGCACATACAGCCCCCCTCTGCGGACCTTAGCAGTGTCAATCTCCATACAGTATAATTATATTTACATAAGCATACATGTGTCTGCATCTTCTTCATGTGGAACATTGCAATGGAAAGCTTCAGGAAAATAAGAAAGATTGAGAGAGAATGCGTTAGTGGACTGGAGTCTGCCTCCCACACATAGTGACAATACTGGACAGTAGAGAGGTCTTCATTCCGGCTATCAGCACATTCTTCACGGAGGCTCCTGTCTTTTCAGTCCACTTTCACTACGCTGTAAATCTTTGTCACAAACCAGAAGCAGGCAAAGAAGCCGATTGTTCCTGAAATTAAAAAATGAATATGTTATAAACCTAAACTTCAGAACTGCAATCTCCACTTTTAAATGTAGTCGGATGGCAGGCACGGATGGCGGGCACGGATGGCGGGCACGGTCTCTGCACAGGGATTAAAGGGGTGGGCTACTTTTAGGTTAACAAATACGTAACAAAAAAAATCACAAGTATTCCAGGTTCTCCTGCCCTTGTTGGTAAAGCCATCTTCACAGAAAACCGCACTCCTGTCCCAAAAATGGCTGCTAATGGAGGTGCATGTGACCAGACCGGTCTCCTCCAAATGGAAGACACTGGGAAAGTCATTATTTGATTGGAGAGGAGGTTGAGGTACAGGTCTGGTCACGATTCTCGATATGCTGCAGTTCTGTAGACCGGAGCGATGTGTGGTCAGAGAGGAAGGCTGCACTAACAACTGCAGGAGGATATAAACTGGAGAAGGAAGGGATACGTTACAGCACAGCACTGCTGAGGATATAAACTGGAGAAGGAAGGGTTACAGCACAGCGCTGCTAAGGATATAAACTGGAGAAGGAAGGGTTACAGCACAGCGCTGCTGAGGATATAAACTGGAGAAGGACGGGTTACATCACAGCGCTGCTGAGGATATAAACTGGAGAAGGACGGGTTACATCACAGCGCTTCTGAGGATATAAACTGGAAAAGGACAGATTACATCACAGCGCTGCTGAGGATATAAACTGGAGAAGGAAGGGTTACAGCACAGCGCTGCTGAGGAGGAAACAGTCAAAACGTGGATGGCCTGGACGGTGATTTAATTTTACGTGTTTCAGAGAACAGTCTCCTTCAGGAAAATCACAACCTTAATAGGACATACATTGATCTTCCTGAAGGAGACCGATTTCTACACGTTTCAGAGAACAATCACCATCCAGGTTTTGACAGTTCCCTCCATGGTAGTGCGGTTTAACCCTTCTTTCTCCAATTATATTGCACATTGGGCACTACGGCAGCATTTTCGATATGCTTACAAAGTGGGAGTGACCATTTTCACAATTTCATCATCAGACGAGCAATTACACAGTCATTCCTATCCCCTAAACCAGGATAAGACCCTATATGCACCATATTGTTTTCCAGTCTTATAACTCTCCAAGTGCAGGAGGATAGCGAGTGCTACAAATATAGAAGGGCCACAAATCGTCGCCAACACATCTACTGTGAAGGCCTAGGCTATGAATCGTTTGTCCAGTGTAATATAATAAGATAATCTGTCCTTTGAATGCTTTATGTATTGCTTCTCCACATATACCTAATTGAAATATTAACGGAATGTATAACCAAAACAAATTATGCTTAGGGCTAAGTAGAATAAGTTTTAGTTCATGAATAAGTAACTGACATTCTTGAATAGAAGAGATACTCATCTGTAGTTTCAAATAAGTGACATTGTTCGATCCATAAACTCTCGTCTATGCCTAGACACACCTGAAATGCTTTACTAAGGAATGTTGCTCAAATAAGGGAATGAGCTAGACCCAAGCTAATTGGTTGGTTAAGAGACAATGCAGAATAACTGTATAAGAATGTTATGCCTTGAATTCAAGCGTTAGAAGAGCACTGTGCTTCTCCCATATAGAGATACGTCTGTGTGGTAATTTTTCCTGATTCATATACATCTGCGCGGTTCTGATCTGGAATCCTCCTCAGAGACCCTGAGAGAGACCCCCTGGAGGTCTCTCCCAATACTACTACAAGAGAGAATGGACAATAACTTTTCTGTAGATATGTGATCAGACTATGCGGGCTGAGGTGAAGACATCACAGGAAGGGGACAGGTCCACACTTCGAACAAGAGGATCACATCAAGCACTAACCCATGCAGAGAACACCTATCTACATACGCAGACACCGAGGAGCTCATTAATGACTGCTGCTATTGTCTACAGAGAGACTGAAGGGTTGGCTCTACTTAAATATTGCCATCTCAATGCCAAAGATCAAGAGGTCTCAATTTAAAAAAAATAAAATGGCAGGTGGATTCTCCTATATAACACAGTATTTCATTGTTGCACACCTCCTGATACCTACATATTGTAGGCTGCATCTGAGCACGAATCCCACACTCAACTCTATGACAGCAATGCTCAGTGACTGACCAGAAAACAGTAGCTCTGTATACTGTATAATAAACTGTATAACAAAAACTTACCGGTGAAAAGGAAGAAGATAAGCACCATGATCATAGTGTAGCCAAAATACAAAATAGTGCTAGCTGTCCCTGTGATTTGTAATTTGGAGTAAAAGTAATGTATTGCATATATAAGAAAATAAACTGCAGTAAAGCCACTTGTGAGGAATGAACGCCACTGCCAATGGTAGTCCTAGGTGAGAGAAAGAAAAAACACAAAAACTTGTAAAATAATTTACCATTTACAGCAGGCCAATAGCAACAATCCACTGACATCACCACCTCTGGGAGTATCTGTATAGCCCATTACTGAATGTACAGGGTCCTACAAATGTTCTAGGCCATCACAGCCTGGTTTCTCTGCTCAGGCACCCACTACCACAAAGCGTGGCTCTCAGTGTGGCACACTTTTGCCAGACATAAAATACATTGTGATTTCCCCTTTCGTATTAAAAATAAATCATAATGATAGCTGCTATCCCTGGTAATAACAGTGAATTGTGGCGTTTCTGGAGCTGGACTGCGCTTAAAAAAAACCCTCTAATAGTTAATTATTCCTGTGACTATACCCCTCAATATAAGAGAATGTGTCAAGTATATACTATTTAATATTTTAACTTACCTCCGCACACAGATGAAAATAGCAGAGCAATATTGTTGCTTCTGAGCATGTAATAACTAAAATAATGAATACGAGAAACAAGAATCCAAACATGTAATACATCTGATGAGACCTAAAAAAGAAATAAAATATGGATAAAAAAACAGCAAAAGTACAATTATGGAACAAAACCTGCCTCAGACTCTATACACCTTGCCTAACGTCTTCATACATTATGCTGGAATTTCAGTTATAAGAGCAAGTCTGGGTGCAGTGAAGTCTTTTGTTGCAGATCTTACTGCAGAGCTGCACGCGACTGGGCGGGGGGAAACCACTGCGGCACGCGACTGGGCGGGGGGACACCACTGCGGCACGCGACTGGGCGGAGAGAGGGGGGGGGGGGGTCAGACACCACTGCGGCACACGACCGGGCGGGGGGAAAGACACCACTGCGGCACGCGACCGGGCGGGGGGACGACACCACTGCGGCATGCGACCGGGCGGGGGGGGGGGGGGGGGGGGACACCACTGCGGCACGCTACATGGAAGTGCCTGCACCAGGTGGATGACATTTGCAAGCTCATTTACATGCGTTTTACTGCAGATGTCAAGTGTAAAAGCCTACAGCAAAAATCTGCAGCACAGCCAAAGCACTCTCGTTTTAAAAAAAAACAAACAAAAAAACAAAAAACCCACTATAACCGGCAATATGGCCAAATATAAAATAAAACAGTCATTTGAGGGTCCTTTCTGATATCTACTCATTTCTTCTCTATTAGACTAAGAAGCTCTATTTAGTTGTACACCTCACACATTATACTAAAAGGGAGAATACTACATTTCCATGAGTTGCATGTCTTGATTGTTAAAGGAAATCTGTCACCAGGTTTTTCCCTACCACCAGGGAGCCCACATAAATACAGCATTCTAGAGTGCTGTATATAAGTGCCCAGGCCGCTCTGTAGAATGTAAAAGACACATACTCACCTAGGGGGCAGTTGGATCCAGCCCCGCATGCGCATTGGATCTGCCCTGTGGAGAGCAGATCAAAGTATTGTAGTGCGCATGCATGGGCGATCTTTGACATTTCCTTGCGCCTGTGCATTATAGTACTTTGCTCTCATCATGGGAGAGCGAAAAGCACCGGACGTGTCATCCACATGATGGTGGGAAGGAGTGCGGCGACAGCACAAGATGGAGGCGGTGCCAGACCAAGAGCAGTGACACCCATTGGAACAGACCACCCCCTAGATGAGTATAATAAATGGCTTTTTTTTTACATTATATAGAGCTGCCTGGGCTCATATACTGTATTCTAGCATGCAGTATGTAAGGGCTGACTGGTGGTGGCCGCTGCTTATAAGGGACAAACCAGGTGAAAATTTCAGCATAAGCCGATTGACAGAGTTAAAGGACCTTGCCACACTTAATTCATGGTTTCAATGTAACATCTATGTAAAAGACAAGTCTAACATCTTAATCAGATCATCGCCCAATGCAATCACCCAGTACTCCCACGTGCACATTTCTATTCCAGTCATATGTGAGGGAAGAGCAGAGAGGACCGGTGATGACTGTTGAGGACCAAAAAATATATATAAGCTCACCAAATACTATTAAGAATGAAGAAAAGTTGGATGAAGATGCACCCGAAGGGCAAAATTCCCCCCATAATGATGCCAGGTAATGGCTTTGTGTAAAATGACTGCTCCGGAATCTGGCGAGGGATCTGATTGGTGCGGACTGGGTGTTCAATAGCCTGAAGGAAAGAAAAAAGCAAATGCATTATTACAGAGCCATTTAAATCGCAGTTTCTCACCGCCATCCAATTTGCAAGCTTTTTCCTCCGGCGTTCATGCTGACTCTAATGGTGGCAAATAACAACTGTAGACATCAAATAGCAATCCCAATGTGCAAAGGGACAGAAAAACTGCACCCATCAAAGCCTGTAGTTAAAAATCTATCTGCACTAAGGTGGCAGACCTTCCTCCCATGCTGGTTACAAAGGACTGCATTAAAATTAATATCTTACTACCACTTTAAGGGTTAAAGCCGATGTGCCGCAGACAGGACATTGTCTGCCTCCAGAACAAGCTGATAAGGAGGTTTGTGTTTAGTGGTGTGCATTACTGCCACAAATACATTACAGTTACTACATATCACTTCCTTTTCTAGTTATGATGATAAAACACTTATGAAAATAACTGAAAATGAACGCGAGCTCCGCTTTCCGATGAGACGTGATCAAATCTGTGGGTCTTGGTGGTGGAACAGGAACAATTCTGCAGTAATTTGCTCCTCAATCATGGAGACCACACAATCAGAGGCATCCTGCTGGCAGCAAGGGCAGAAAAGCTAATCCTCCTTGATTATGGAAAACAGATTCCCAGCTTGTGGATGCCGAGCATGTGCGCGGACTCGAGATGCCAAATGCCCTGTGCAGAGGTTTAATGCCTAAGTGTCCTATAAAGGCGTGCCATTGAGATACTATACTTAATTCATTGGTAGCATTATCACGCATCATGTATGATAATCCAGAATACAAGACTTGCGGATCTATATAATGAAATATTAAAAAGGTAATTGTCATTTCAAGGGTCTTTTCAGAATCAGCCCTTGTGTGTCCGTGAAGAACAACCTTTCTGAATGCTATATGAATTGTATTCTGAAGTTAGCGGTTTTGCAGAGCAGGTGAAGTCTGGCTGGTGTTGTACACTGCACACAGGTGTGGTGATCCTGCGCCCCTGTATGCTCAGAGCAACACAGGTGAGACTGTAGCTGTGACTCCAGCGTACTGGACACGGTCGTCTCCGATTCTGCAGCTGTGCCCTCCCATTCACCTTGCCCTCTCAATAACCGTCTGAGAAGCAGCTGTAACTAGAGTTGAGCGAGTATCTATCCGTCTTCGCTATACTCATAACGAGTACGGTCTACTACTCGCGTATTCACTCTGAATAACATGTGTAATGCAAGTCAATGGGGAAAACTTGCAAAGTAACAAGTAACCCGAATTCCGGACTGTTCGCTACTTGCATGAATAGTACGGCAATCAGGGTTACTCGTTACATTGCGAGTACTCTCCAGTGACTTGCATTGCACACGCTATTCGGATACGCGAGTACTCGACAGTACTTGTTAGGAGTATAGCGAGTATGAATAGTTAGATACTCACTCTAGCTGTAACCTGATCCCTCAGTGAGTTGATAATGCACTTTCATCTGTAGGTCTCTGAAGATGGATTTTATGGCCGGGGCCACACGGGGGACTACTGCGTTCCTCGCATGACACTCGGCTCACGCTCACAGCACAGCAAGAGCAGAGTGTCATGCGAGCGTCACTACGACTGAGGCCCGATCATGCGATCAGATCACAGCTGCGGGGGAGGGATTTATCTCCCTCTCTCCTCTGTTGCAGGCTATTGCCATTCTCACCCTGCACTCCCAGTACACCAGTGTACTACGAGTGCAGTGCAATTTTTCTCTCGCCCCATATACTTGAATGGGTGCGAGAGAAACAAGGATCGCATTGCACCCGCAGCATGCTGCGATTGTTTTTCTCGGTCCGGTTAGGGCTGAGTAAGTAATCGCTCATGGGTGCTGGGACGTAAGCCAATATTGGTCCGAGTGGAATGCGATGTTTTATCCTACTCCACTCGCTCCGATTTTCATGTCGTGTGTCTTAGGCCTATTGGTGAGAGTGATCAGTGAAGGAGTTGTCAGATAAGTGAAGAGTCAATATTCTGCAGAGGTGTACACACAAAAGTCTTAACCCCTTCACGACCTTGATCATACCTATATGTCCGAGGCCGTATCTGTCCCTTTAATGCAGAGCCTGCATTTTTCCCTGCACATGTCTGCTGTTCAGATCAGCCAACATGTGCAGCGAAAAGGCGACCCACCTGCGCCTGTTAACTAGTTAAATCCCACTGTCCCTTTTGGACAGCGGTATTTAACGTTCTCCTGCAGGGAGCCATTTGCCAAATGGCCTCACCGCCATTTGGCAGCTTCGTGACAAGATCACAGGGCGCCGATGAGTTGTCATGACAGCCAGAGGTCAGGTGACTACCTGCGTGTCTGTCATGGCGCTCTTCCTGTGAACACCGGCTGCAAGCTGGCATTCACAGCTATGTTGATGCACTACTCTATCGCAAAAGTGATGATGATATGATAGCAGCTTCAAGTCCCCTAAGTTTTAAGAAAATTTGAAGTAAATGTCAAAGAAGGGAATTTTGTTTACTTACCGTAAATTCCTTTTCTTCTAGCTCCAATTGGGAGACCCAGACAATTGGGTGTATAGCTACTGCCTCCGGAGGCCACACAAAGTATTACACATAAAAGTGTAAGGCCCCTCCCCTTCTGGCTATACACCCTCCCGTGAGATCACGGGCTCCTCAGTTTTAGTGCAAAAGCAAGAAGGAGGAAAGCCAATAACAGGTTTAAAGACAAATTCAATCCGAAGAAACATCGGAGAACTGAAACCATTCAACATGAACAACATGTGTACTCGAAAAAACCAAAAATCCCTAAGAAAACAGGGCGGGTGCTGGGTCTCCCAATTGGAGCTAGAAGAAAAGGAATTTACGGTAAGTAAACAAAATTCCCTTCTTCTTTATCGCTCCTAATTGGGAGACCCAGACAATTGGGACGTCCAAAAGCAGTCCCTGGGTGGATAAAAGAATACCTCGTGATAGGGCCGTCAAACAGCCCTGTCCTACAGGTGGGCAACCGCCGCCTGAAGGACTTGTCTACCTAGGCTGGCGTCCGCCGAAGCGTAGGTATGCACCTGATAATGCTTGGTAAAGGTGTGCAGACTCGACCAGGTAGCCGCCTGGCACACCTGCTGAGCCGTAGCCTGGTGCCGTAAAGCCCAGGACGCACCCACGGCTCTGGTAGAATGGGCCTTCAGCCCTGAAGGAACCGGAAGCCCCGCAGAACGGTAGGTTTCAAGAATTGGTTCCTTGATCCACCGAGCTAGGGTGGATTTGGAAGCTTGCGACACTTTACGCTGACCAGCGACAAGGACAAAGAGTGCATCCGAGCGGCGTATGGGCGCCGTGCGGGAAATGTAGATCCTGAGTGCTCTGACCAGATCCAACAAATGCAAACCTTTCTCAAATTGATGAACTGGATGAGGACACAAGGAAGGTAATGTGACATCCTGATTGAGATGAAAGGGAGATACCACCTTAGGGAGAAACTCAGGGACCGGACGTAGAACCACCTTGTCCTGGTGAAACACCAGGAAGGGAGATTTGCATGAGAGCGCCGCTAGCTCGGACACTCTCCGAAGAGACGTGACCGCTACTAGAAAAGCCACTTTCTGTGAAAGACGAGAAAGGGAAACATCCTTCATAGGCTCGAAAGGCGGCTTCTGGAGAGCAATTAGAACCTTGTTCAGATCCCAGGGCTCTAACGGCCGCTTGTAAGGAGGGACGATATGACAAATCCCTTGCAGGAACGTGCGTACCTGAGGAAGTCGTGCTAGTCGCTTCTGAAAAAATACAGATAGCGCTGAGACTTGTCCTTTAAGGGAGCTGAGCGACAAACCTTTTTCCAACCCGGATTGCAGGAAGGAAAGAAAAGTAGGCAATGCAAAAGGCCAGGGAGGAACTCCCTGAGCCGCGCACCAAGATAAGAATATCTTCCACGTCCTGTGGTAGATCTTGGCGGAGGATGGTTTTCTAGCCTGCCTCCTGGTGGTAATAACATTTCGAGATAATCCTGAAGACGCTAGGATCCAGGACTCAATGGCCACACAGTCAGGTTCAGGGCCGCAGAATTCAGGTGGAAAAACGGCCCTTGAGATAGAAAGTCTGGTCGTTCTGGTAGTGCCCATGGTTGGCCTACCGTGAGGTGCCACAGATCTGGGTACCACGATCTCCTCGGCCAGTCTGGAGCGACGAGGATGGCGCGACGGCAGTCGGCCCTGATCTTGCGCAGCACTCTGGGTAACAATGCCAGAGGTGGGAACACATAAGGGAGCCGGAATTGCGACCAATCTTGAACTAAGGCGTCTGCCGCCAGAGCTCGGTGATCGTGAGACCGTGCCATGAAAGCCGGGACCTTGTTGTTGTACCGTGACGCCATCAGGTCGACGTCCGGCACCCCCCAGCGGCGACAGATCTCCTGAAACACGTCCGGGTGAAGGGACCATTCCCCTGCGTCCATACCGTGGCGACTGAGGAAGTCTGCTTCCCAGTTTTCCACGCCTGGGATGTGAACTGCGGAAATGGTGGAAGCCGTGTCTTCCACCCACGTTAGAATCCGTCGGACTTCCTGGAAGGCTTGCCGACTGCGCGTGCCACCTTGGTGGTTGATGTATGCTACCGCTGTGGAGTTGTCCGACTGAATTCGGATCTGCTTGCCTTCCAGCCATTGTTGGAAGGCTTGTAGGGCAAGATACACTGCTCTGATTTCTAGAACATTGATCTGAAGGGTGGACTCTTGCTGAGTCCACGTACCCTGAGCCCTGTGGTGGAGAAAAACCGCTCCCCACCCTGACAGGCTCGCGTCCGTCGTGACCACCGCCCAGGATGGGGGTAGGAAGGACTTTCCCTTTGACAATGAGGTGGGAAGAAGCCACCACTGAAGGGATTCCTTGGCCGCCTGAGAAAGGGAGACGTTCCTGTCGAGGGACGTCGACTTCCCGTCCCATTGACGGAGAATGTCCCATTGTAGTGGACGCAGATGAAACTGCGCGAAAGGGACTGCCTCCATTGCTGCTACCATCTTCCCTAGGAAGTGCATGAGGCGTCTCAAGGGGTGTGACTGGCCTTGAAGGAGAGATTGCACCCCTGTCTGTAGTGAACGCTGTTTGTCCAGCGGAAGCTTCACTATCGCTGAGAGAGTATGAAACTCCATGCCAAGGTATGTTATCGATTGGGTCGGGGTGAGATTTGACTTTGAAAAGTTGATGATCCACCCGAAACTCTGGAGAGTCTCCAGTGCAACGTTCAGGCTGTTTTGGCATGCCTCTTGAGAGGGTGCCTTGACAAGTAGATCGTCCAGGTAAGGGATCACAGAGTGACCCTGAGAGTGCAGGACTGCAACTACTGCTGCCATGACCTTGGTGAAGACCCTTGGAGCTGTCGCCAAACCGAAAAGGCAGGGCTACGAACTGAAGGTGTTCGTCTCCTATAACGAAGCGTAGAAAACGCTGGTGCTCTGGAGCAATCGGCACGTGGAGATAAGCATCTTTGATGTCTATTGATGCTAGGAAATCTCCTTGAGACATTGAGGCGATGACGGAGCGGAGGGATTCCATCCGGAACCGCCTGGTCTTCACATGCTTGTTGAGCAGTTTTAGGTCCAGAACAGGACGGAAAGACCCGTCCTTTTTTGGCACCACAAACAAATTGGAGTAAAAACCGTGACCTTGTTCCAGAAGAGGAACGGGGGTCACCACTCCTTCCGCTCTTAGAGTGGCCACCGCTAGCCGCAG
The DNA here is from genome assembly GCF_048569485.1 of Anomaloglossus baeobatrachus. Classification (NCBI taxonomy): domain Eukaryota; kingdom Metazoa; phylum Chordata; class Amphibia; order Anura; family Aromobatidae; genus Anomaloglossus; species Anomaloglossus baeobatrachus. The sequence goes on along the minus strand of NC_134354.1, from coordinate 559,961,876 downwards.
AGCATCGGCTCGGTCGGGAGGTGGAGAAGTTCTGAAGAAGCGAGTTGGAGGACGAGAACTGAACTCTATCCTGTACCCGTGAGACAGAATGTCTCTCACCCAACGGTCTTGGACCTGTGGCAGCCAAATGTCGCCAAAGCGGGAGAGCCTGCCACCGACCGAGGATGCGGAGAGAGGAGGCCGAAAGTCATGAGGAAGCCGCCTTGGTAGCGGGTCTTCCGGCTGTCTTTTTTGGGCGTGACTGAGTTCGCCAAGAATCTGAGCTCCTCTGATCCTTTTGAGACCTTTTGGACGAGGAGAATTGGGACCTGCCTGAGCCTCGAAAGGACCGAAACCCCGACTGTCCTCTCCTCTGTTGGGGTTTATTTTGTCTGGGCTGAGGTAAAGATGAATCTTTACCCTTGGAGTGTTTAATGATCTCATCTAAGCGCTCCCCAAACAGTCGGTCACTAGAAAATGGCAAACTGGTTAAACACTTTTTGGAAGCAGAATCTGCCTTCCATTCTCTTAACCACAAGGCTCTGCGTAAAACTACGGAGTTGGCGGACGCCACTGCCGTACGGCTCGTAGAGTCTAGGACAGCATTAATCGCGTAAGACGCAAATGCAGACATTTGAGAGGTTAAGGGTGCCACCTGCGGAGCAGATGCACGAGTGACCGTGTCAACCTGTGCAAGACCAGCTGAAATAGCTTGGAGTGCCCATACGGCTGCGAATGCTGGAGCAAACGACGCGCCGATAGCTTCATAGATGGATTTCAACCAGAGCTCCATCTGCCTGTCAGTGGCATCTTTAAGTGCCGCCCCATCTTCCACTGCAACTAAGGATCTAGCTGCAAGCCTGGAGATTGGAGGGTCCACCTTGGGACACTGGGTTCAGCCCTTGACCACGTCTGGGGGAAAAGGATAACGTGTATCCTTAAGCCGCTTGGAAAAACGCTTATCCGGATAAGCGTGGTGTTTCTGGATTGCCTCTCTAAAGTCAGAGTGGTCCAGAAATACACTTAATTTACGCTTGGGATACCTGAAATGGAATTTCTCCTGCTGTGAAGCTGTCTCCTCCACAGGAAGAGCAGGGGGAGAAATGTCCAACATTTTATTGATCCTGCTGAGACCCTGACCAGTGTGATGAAGTCGAGGGTCGCTCATAGCGAGCTCGTTTAGGCTGTCTGGGACTGTCGTCCGTGTCAGAGCCATCACCCTGGGATGCAAGAGACACCCCCGGATCCCGGAGCTGTTCCGACTGAGGGGGACCAGGGAGCAATGAGTTAACAGTGTCCATGGCCTGAGGTACTGGTCTAGACTGCAATGTTTCTAGAATTTTAGTCATAGTCACAGACAATCTGTCAGCAAAGACTGCAAACTCCGTCCCTGTCACCTGGACAGTATTTACAGGAGGTTCTGCCTGGGTCACCTCCAGCAGAGGCCCCGGCCGAGCAAGTGCCACAGGAGCTGAGCACTGCACACAATGGGGGTCAGTGGAACCTGCCGGTAGAACAGCCCCACAAGCGGTACAAGCAGCATAGAAAGCCTGTGCCTTGGCACCTTTGCTTTTTGCGGTCGACATGCTGTTGTGTCCTCTGAGAATCTAGGAGAGTATATAGCAGAGGATCCCTAGCAACCGTACAGTGCAATGTAAAGCTGTAAGCATAAAATACAATATACACTTCGGCACCAGTGGGGGTCAGCCCTTGAGGGCAGCTTACCGCCCGCTGAAAAGCGGGTGTGTGGGCACCAGAATCCCATGTCTGGGTCTCCCAGCCTCCTCTCTCCAGCTCAGACTGCACACAGGAATGGCTGCCGGCGTCCTGAGAAGAGAGGTGGATCGTGGGCGTGCCTCAAACAAAAGTGCGGGAAACTGGCGTCCCACTGTGCCCAGTGTGAGGGCTGGAGTATGCAAAGCAGACTCCAGCCCTCTGCGCTGACAATCTGTACAGCGTCCCGCCCTTCCCCTGACTGGCAGGCCTGGGGGCGGGAACGAAGTGAAACTAGGCCGCAAAAGCCGGGGACTCTAGTAATAAGCGCGGCCGTGATCTATGCACGGCCAGCGCGGAAGTCCCCGGCGCACCACAAGTCCCAGCCGCGCCGCAGCAAAAACTGACAACAGCGGCCGCGCGGCAGTTTCACATACATGTCCCCTCTCAGCAAGCTGTAGATAGGAATGGCACCAGCGCGCAGCGCTGTTGTCCCCGGCGCACTAACACACCCAGCAAGCTGCAGTGTGCGCGCGGACTGTACGGGGACACAGAGTACCTTGGCGTAGCAGGGCCCTGTCCCTGACGATACTCCGCTCCATATCCAGCATATTCCCCAGGGGCTGTGGACGGAGCACGGTCTCTGTGCCTGGAGACCGGTAAATCCCACTTCACCCAGAGCCCTAAGGGGGATGGGGAAGGATGCAGCATGTGGGCTCCAGCCTCTGTACCCGCAATGGGTACCTCAACCTTAACAAACACCGCCGACAAAAGTGGGGTGAGAAGGGAGCATGCTGGGGGCCCCATATGGGCCCTCTTTTCTTCCATCCGACATAGTCAGCAGCTGCTGCTGACTAAACAGTGGAGCTATGCGTGTATGTGTGCCTCCTTCGCACAAAGCATGAAAACTGAGGAGCCCGTGATCTCACGGGAGGGTGTATAGGCAGAAGGGGAGGGGCCTTACACTTTTATGTGTAATACTTTGTGTGGCCTCCGGAGGCAGTAGCTATACACCCAATTGTCTGGGTCTCCCAATTAGGTGCGATAAAGAAAATGGATTTGCTGCATAACTGGTGCAAGCTAAAAAAAAGGCTTCCCAGGGACTATGGAAGAGAGAAGTACATCATGCAGAACGCGGTAGTTCTAAAAACCAAACGCCTAATGGTACTCAGACGGACCCCATTGCTTTTATTTGCAACAGGTCAGTTTTTGACAGTTTGTCTGATTGTAAAAACAGATCAATTAGTCATACGAAAGGCAAAACGTGAACATCGCAAACATCAAGATTTTAGGTAAACAAAACCCGGAATATTTATAGTAAGCTAGATGCAAGCACCAGCTTTATTTACAGTAGGACCTGCCTCATGTCACATTTATTATGTGCTTTATGCACTATGCGTCTCATTATTGAAGGGCTGTGGCAGGACTTAAAACATCACATTTTCATTCAAAATAATTACCCTAAAACGAGCCAACCAAGCAATGGCACACAGCTTCAGGAAAGGCTCTAAAGATGCCACATACTGCAACAATGCACAAATAGGCCAGATTCAGGCTAGGTCTACGACATACAATACGAGTTTACCTCATGTACAGAAGTGATGCTAAAACACATGGATGAAAAGTGGGAGTAAAGTGGCCGTGAAAGACCAAAATAACCCAGATCTAAACTGACTAATTCATTTTAGTAACGTGCAAGTGTGTAAACCCCTTTGTTTACCACAATAAGGTGGACATAAATGACACACTTAAAAAGGGAATCTGTCACAAGGTTTATGCCAAGTAATTTGAGAACAGCATGCCAATGTCATGTCAAGATCCAGTGTTTACTTACAATGTTTGCTTTAGCACCAGTAGCTTATCATTGTGGAACTACATTGCCTCTTGCACTGCAGTGACACCTGATGTGATTAGCAGATTACTGTCAATCCACAGTCTATAGAGAGCCTGGTGTGTGTGAGGCAGCTCTTTGACTTCTGCTGCATGCCAAGTCTAAAAACTACCATATTTTTCGGATTATAAGATGCACTTTTCCTCCCAAAAATTTGGGAGAAAAATGAGGGGTGCATCTTAAAATCTGAATATAGCTTTACCTGGGGGGGCCTGTGTGCGGCAATCAGCTGCAGGCGGGTGGCAGCCGCCGGGTGCCCGTGGCCGCAGGCGGCAGCCACCGGGTGGCCGCGGGCGGCAGCCTGTGACTGCCTCTGTGCATGCGTGCGGGCGGCTGTACAGCAGGTTTCCCAGTGTGTTCGCGGTCCCAGTCTCAAATGATGGCGCCGGGAGTCAGCGCATGCGCAGATTGAGCCCTTGGATGAGAGCTCCATCTGCACGTGCACCGCTCCAGGCGCCATCATTTGAACCGGGACCACGGACACTGGGACACTCACCGCACCGGCCTGCTGCACCACTCACCCGCCGCCACGAACGTCGCCGGACCTGCTAGCACAGCCTCTGCCTCCTGTGACCTTGCTTCACCACCACTGCTGCCCCCTCCGGTAAGACAACACCAGAGTATAAGACAGACCCCATTTTTATTTTTTTACCTTTTTTTCTCTCTAAATTTGGGGTGTGTCTTATAATCCGATGCGTCTTATAAAGCAAAAAATAGGGTACATCATAACTGCTGCACTCAGTAAACTAAGTGATACATTGCTGGATTCAGAGTCTCTTTACCTACAATATGCTGCTCTCAGATGAGGTAGCAAAAACCTGCTGACAGATTCCCATTAACTGGCAGGGAGTAATACTTACATTCTTTTTAAATCCAAAATAAGCTCCAATGAAAGTGAGGGGAACAGAAATGCAAAACCACAATGCCAGGATAGCTACAAGGGTGCCGAAAGGAATTGCTGCAGAGGATCCTTCTCCCCAGAGAATTAAGTTCATCAAGAAGAAATCCGCAAAGACAATCCTAAGGGTAAACAAACATTTCACCAGATCGGACATGTGAAAGTAAGCATTCTTATCTGGACTATAGATCAGCTAGTGACAGAACAAATCACATCAGCAGTGAGAGTTACAATGACACAAATGGTTCTACATTCTCCTTATTACTAACATATGCAGTTTAGTCACTTTGCGTCTGTTGAAGGCTATAGGCCTAATTCATCAAAGCTTTAAAGCCAGACTTCTGTGTTAAAAGCCTTGAAAAGTCACTCAGTTGTGTTTAAATTTTGCGACTTATGCCGTTTTCACACTAGTTCCAACAAGATGGGCACAACTCAGACACCACAACTCGTCTAGGTCATGATGAGCTGTGACGTTCCGGAAGCCAAAAATCTCACTCCAGTACAGGACTAGAGAGATCTGGAGAATCGCAAGCCACGTGCCAGGCGATCCAGAGCCATGGAGAGGTGTACAACAACTCATAAATTAAGCCCATTGACTCCAGCATGCCTCCTCATCAAGACTGGTGTGAAGAGTGACAGTACTCATGCATCGGGCTTTATGCATGTTCTGTATACACAGATATAGACAAAATGCTTCTATACATCCTTTATATCACATCACAATTGCTTTAAAAAATGATTTACCCAGGACAGAGGAAAGAGGTGAGCAGGACGTTGGTCTTCCATTTTTCTCCACCAAATGCTAAGTTGAAGGAACAGAGAAAGACTTGTTAGATAAATATAATACACACAAATACTGCCGCTTACACAATGGCCACTCGTGAGGTCAGAGGAAATTTTTCTGTTTTTTTTCTTAGTCCTATTTTTTCCCCAACTTTGCTGTACAGACCAGGAGATGCTCAGCAGAGATCAGGGGATGTTACAGCTTTATTGAACTGCTGGGGGCCTAAATGAGGCATATCACCAACACTGACAGCCATGAGGTCTGGTTTTATTGCGAGACGCGTTTTAGTTTTTGAATCGCACCACTCATTTTGCCATACAATTACTGAAAACAGGATAGAAGAATTTCAGGTGGGATGAAATGAGATATAGATTTTAAAAAAAAATAAAATAATCCACACAATTCTGCTACAGGGTTAAGGTTCCCTACACTGTATAAAGATGACCTGGAATCAGGATTCTTCAGGTCATGTCATTTATAATATCAAACATGCATTTTTTTTTATTATGAAGTAATGGAAAAAAAATTAAAAAAAATCGGTAGTTTATTATATATATATATATATATATATATATATATATATATAAAAAATAAAAAAAAAATATAGTTCCAGTAATTTTTCAAGACCGAAAACATTTTTTCTGTCAAAAGAGGCATTTCTTTGTGTGGTTAGAGGACTTATTGATACCATTTTGGGGTAGATTTACCGTTTTAACTTTGTTTTATTTCTATTAAAAAAAAATAAATAAATAAATTAAAAAAAAAATGGGGTGAAACAAAAATACAATTTATGTCAAAGGGGAGTGTTGCACAACAAAATTATACAAATTTATTGGTTTCTATTTAAAAATATCCACAAACCCTGTGCAATTATAGAAGAAAAAAAAAGGGAGGAAGGTAAAGTTCTCACCCTATCCGATATACCTCCCTCCTGTCCACTACCTACCGCAGGGGTTGGCACCCTGATGCTTACGGAAATGGCACCCCCACTCAACGGTGGCTGTCCCTATGGATTCCCTAGTAGGCCCTCAAGACAGTCGTGAAAAATAGGGCAATAGATAAAAGGGTAGGGCACATTCAAACCAGTGGACAGGATATTTAGGACAAGCACATGTAACATGGTCTGATACATAACCAGATTAAAAAATGGGTGCACACAGATACTGCTATTTATGGGAGGGAGTCCTAAACTGCATACAACTCGTCTTGTCCCTAAGGGACAATATCCCAGAAAAAGATTGGTGACACCAGACTCAGACTAACCTCAAGTAGCCCTGATATATCCTGGAATATTTAAAGACGAGGGATATCAAAAATGACAAGGTGCACAAAAATAATGCTTAGATGACAGCTTAATATTCGATACAGTGCAAATAGTCATCAATTTAAAGTGCAGAGTGCAATAATGTGTGCAAAAAAATACATTCAAGGCCTAGCTTCCAGAGCAAATGGAGTGCAATTGGTCAGACAGCTTACACGCTTCAGGAAACCAGACTTATAATAAAGTGTCAATGCACAACAAAGTGCAAATGCGTAATAGAGTGCAACAGAGTTATGGGCAAACTAATTGATAAAAAAAAATGAATTAGTCAAACACTTATCGTGCAAAAAGTCACATGTGCGTCCCAAGGATGCCTCAGAAATGCCTCGACGCGTTTCTCCAGCAACGGATCATCAGGAGGCTTGATAGAGAACCTGCCAATTGTTATCAGGATAGCATGATGTCTGGATAAGAAGGGGAGACCTGAAAGACTGAGGTCTCCTTATATAGTATGTCAGATATGGCCCGCCCCGCCCCCACCCACCGCACAAGCGAAATAATGTCTTCGGTATCGATTTTTTTTCTCCTCTTTATGGTGATTTCTGCATAGTTTACTTCATTTTACCAGACTTGTGGATGTGGAGATACAAGATTTCATTATTTTTAATCAAAATAAAAAGGGAGTTAGTTATTAATTTTCATATATTTTAAAAAGTAGATTTTGTTTTCTAATCTACCCCCTTGGTAGACTTTAACTTGCAATCATGTTATCCCTTTAACAGGGAGGACACAATAGGTGGGCCCTATGCAACAATATATAGGCCCTTTGCAGTCCAATAGCTCATCATACAACTCAATTCCATCTGCTTTGGAGGTGGTAGTGGGGGCCCTTACATCTTGGGTCTGTCTGACTACAAAGTGCACACATATGTCCGCACCCTGAGCCCTTATGCTGTACACTGCAGTATTTAGTGTAAGTCACGTTCTAATGAAACTCAGCCTATACCCAAGCTTCACAGTAGTGCCACAACAACAGTGCCCTTCCGCAAGGTACATACATATTATATATCTATCTGTGTGTATGTATGTATGCGTGCATGTATGTATGCGTGCATGTATGTATGTATGCGTGCATGTGTGCATGCGTGCGTGCATGTATGTATGTATGTATGTATGTATGTATGTATGTATGTATGTATGTATGTATGTATGTATGTATGTATGTATGTATGTATGTATGTATGTATGTATGTATGTATGTATGTATGTATGTATGCATGCATGCATGCATGTATGTATGTATGTATGTATGTATGTATGTATGTATGTATGTATGCATGCATGTATGCATGTATGCATGCATGTATGCATGCATGCATGCATGTATGCATGCATGCATGCATGCATGCATGCATGCATGCATGCATGCATGCATGCATGCATGCATGCATGCATGCATGCATGCATGCATGCATGCATGCATGCATGCATGCATGCATGCATGCATGCATATATATATATATATATATATATATATATATATATATATATATATATATATATATATATATATATATATATATATATATATATATATATATATATATATATATATATATATATATATATATATATATATATATATATATATATATATATATATATATATATATATATATATATATATATACACATACATATACATACACGTATACATATATACATATATATAATCTTCGAGCATTAACAAGAAAAATAAGTAGTCAATTTATAGTGTGTAAGTATGCGTAGGCGGTTCAAGAATATGAAGGATTCCACCGCATATGCACAGCACAGGCTACACTCCTAGCTTGGCTCAGGCAGAAACTTTAAACTAGGATTTTACAATTAGGGTGTCTTATTTAGGCCACCCTCAGATGCACAAATATATATTAAATAAAATATGAAAAATTCAAATGGTTCTGCTTTGGAACCACATTGAAACGCCATATGTGTTCTTATAGTTTTAATTACAATATAATAGCCATTCACGATTGGAATATATAAAAAGTGAAATTATACTGTGGACTTTCAGGAATGTGAGAACCATGGTCTTGAGTGTTAATTGTTTATCTCAATCTTAGGAAGTGAAATCTTTAAGATATGCCATCACGAAAAGGGGATATCAGAGAGAAAAAAGAAAAAAAATGCCCAAGCACTAAACTGGCAGATATTTGCTACCGACCTGCCTGTTGCGTGCAGCGATTTTCTTCGTCGGCACAGAGCGGTCACAGACTGTTCCTGCTGGTGATTCATCAGCTTCTGACGACGTCGCGAAAATAGAGTGGCGGCTTCTGATCCGCTCTCGAGACAGCGGACGTAATGCCGATTGACGGCCAGCTCCCTAGTTAGGCTGTCCTGACCCATCTACAGAGCACGAGCAGAAATAGAGCCTCCACTTTGTTGATGAAGCTGCTGTATCACCAGCAGGAACGGTCTGTGGTTGCAACTACCTGTTTGTTAGTGCTTTGAGACCTAGTCCTGGATATACCCTTTAATGGCTGGGCATGAGACCACTAGAACCCCCAACAAAGCAAGAACAGTAGTACTGCAGTACCAAGATCGGTGGCTCCTAGTCACCAGACTCTGCAGCCATGCAAATTCATAGCTGGGATCCTCGGTGTAGAGTAAAAAGATGTAGTGAATATAGCACTATGTCCACTTCAGTAACAGGACGCCACAGAGGTCAGAGCCCCAGTGATCATCAAGTGATGGCAGAGGCATAGCCTTGTGATACACCATCACTTACAAAGACTGGAATGACCCGTAAAATGATGCAGTCTTTGGATAATGCATTAAAAGCAATACCTCCATTTTAGGAATTGTTTTATTTTTAACTAATATACTGGTATATCTGTCAATATCTAAGAAAAACTGAGGAATTGCACGAGCTACAGAATAAAGATCACAAATCCAATACAATTGTACATCTATTTGTAGGAAGACTTTAGCACTAAAACTGATCTTAAAATATTACAGCCTTAGGCCCTGTGCGCACTTACCGGATTTTGCCGCGGATTTTCCACGGATTTGCTGCAGAAAATGTTCATAACATCTCTGCAGTGAATCACCAGCAAATCTTATGGAGAAAAAAAATCCTGTGCGCACTGGGCGGAATTTGACAGCTGCATCTTTTGCTGCGGGAATCCCGCAGCAAAAACAAGTGCATGTCACTTCTTTTCCGCACATCGCTGCGGGATTTCACTCCATTGACTCCAATGTTAATCATGAAATCCCGCAGGGAATAACGCAGGCAGCAAATTCTGTGCGGTTCACTGCGTTTTCCTGCGTTATTCCCTGCGGTATTTCGCGGTTTACCTCCGGTAATGTACATCGCTTGTCTGCGGTTTTGCAGGGAAGTGATGTCATTACAGGAAGAGGAAGCGGATCAGAGAGAGTAAACACAAACACATCACAGACATACACACATCACAGACATAGAACACATAGACACATAGAACACACATAGAATGAAAACGGAAATATAGAAAATAAAGAACGTGGGCTCCGCTGCATATTTACCGTCCAACCGAGGTAAGCACACAGCGGCGGCCCGGTATTCTCAGGCTGGGGAGGGAGAGGGGCAGGGGTAATGTCCCCCGCCTCACTCCCCCTCCCGCAGCCGAGAATATCAGCCGCAGCTGCCCCGGGACTGTCGCATGCATTATGCGGCAATACCGGCGTGTCCCCGGCTCTTCTTGCCGCCGTGTAGCAGTGGCAGCAAGGTAATACAAGGGGTTAATGATGGTGGGGGACCACCGCCATTAACTCCAGGCTTGATCATGGCAGCGTCTATGTGACAGCTGACATGATCAACCCATAAGTAAAGTGAAAAAAACACAGACACCGAAAAATCCTTTATTTTAAATAAAACAAACAAGCCTCGTTCACCATTTTATTAACCCCTCCCGCACCAAAGCTCCGGCGTAATCCACCGCTCCGGCGTAATCCACAGGTCTTGCGCTGCTTACATCCAGCCGCGACTGTCACAGACACAGCGCTGAATGAAAGCAGCAGACAGCAGAGGTAATTACCGGTCATTTCCCACGGCCGGTAATGTGAACTCACTGCCGACCGTGGGAAATGCAGCGATCTGTCATCTATCTATCCCTCTATCTATTCTTCTGTCTATCTACTATCTCAGAATTAAATGACTTTTTTTTTTTTTTTTTCAATGTGCTTTATTGCATTGAATGCAATAAAGCACATCCCAACCCGCACGCGGCAAAACCGCGGCAATACCGCGAATAATACCGCGGCAAACCGCATGCGGTTTTCAGGTGCGGTTTCCCGCGTTTTTTTACCGCGGGTGCGGTAATCTTTGAGAGCATGCGGAATTTTCTCAAGAAAATTCCATTTCCCAGTGCACACATAGCCTTAAGCACTGAGACCTGGACTGATCACAGCTCCTGACCTCCCCGCATCTAATCCTTCATGTAAATTAAAGGGAACCGGTCATGTCATTTTTATATTAAACTGCCCCCAATGTGTCTAACATGATGGAATGTGCATCACTAATATTGTTTATATTATTAAGTCCATGCATTTATCTTAAGAGTTTATATGTTTGGGTGAATTCAGGTAATACCTGTCATAGGAGCGGCACTTTTGCAGGGATCAGTCACTGTCAGTCAAGTTCAGCCAGAATTCTTTTTTGAACTTGCTAACGCCCTGCATTGTAATTATTCCACAGGTCCTTCACAAACACTTCTCTGCTGAGCGCCGCCTATTACAATCAGTTCTACTCCTAGGTTATACCTTTAGTTGACTCTATCCTTGACTTCCCTGATCTATTCAGGGCTCCTTTTCTGACTCATCCCAAAAGTGACCTTGGATGTCCTTTAGGGCATTTTCTATCTTTGTCCTTAAAACTTTCATTCACTTCATTAAAATCATTAATAAAATGTATTATGTTTCTTACAGATGAAATTTTTGTATAATATATGTAGTCCTGTTTGTATTTATGTCATTTAATAAAAATTGTTAACTTTTAAACAGGTTTCTGCAGTTGGCCATTACGAGCTGTAGGAATAGTATAAGGGTACAGTGGAACCCTGGTTATCGAGAACAATCTGTTCTGGCAGTGTGCTTGTTAACCAAGTTACTCGTTCAGCAAAGCAAGATTTCCCATAGGAAATCATTGCAATGCTGACAATTCGTTCAACAACTTGTTAAATGTCCCATCCTGGTCCCCTATTGTGCCATCACACTCTCACTCACTCACTCACCTTACCTTCCGTTCCATCACCAGCCTGCAGGGACTTGCTGTTCACTAGTACAGGCTGTGTATCGGGTAACCATCACGACGAGGGAGGAACGTCCTTTGTCAAAGGCAGGAGCCGCTTGCCTCTGATTGGTCAGCGCGCTGCCTTTGAGTAGCAGCTGACAGAGGAAGTTCCTGTCTCGTCGCAATGCTTGCAGATACACATCCTATACCGGCGAACTACAGGACCAATGAGGCCGGCGATGGAACGGAAAGTAAGGTGAGCATAATACTGTATGTGTGCGTGCTTGTTTTTGTTTGTTTGTGTGTGTGTTTTGTGCGTGCTTGTGTGTTTTTGTGTAGACTGCAAGAGCGGGTTAGAGCGCGGTGGATGTACGGAACCGGAAGTGTGTGCAGTGAGTATTTTGCTCGTACAGCAAAGCTTTCTCATAAACAGAGTTACAAATTTACAGCAAGCTTTGCTTGTTAAGCGAAATTCTCGTTAACTGGGTTACTTGTTAAGCGAAGTTCCACTGTATTACAAATCAAAATGGAGTTTTTAAGTCATGACAAAACTCCACAGCGAAAATGCAAATTCTAAATCAAGACACAAGGAAGGAAGATCTACAATTAGGAAGGATGAGATATACATTTAATCCCTGAATGTAGATCCTCCTGCGATATGACTTGGTTACACATATGCATTTTTGCAGTGGAGATTTGTCTTCAAATCATTGCTACATATTCCATGACACTAGAAAAAAAAAAAACGGATTGTATTTTTGCACTTACATTTGTAGAATCGGGAAGCTACATAACCAGCTGGAGTACCAAGCAACACCCACAGGACGACAGCACATGTCATCAGAGCACCTCTGTTAGCTGGAGACAAAAATCCCAGGCACGCAAAAACTGGAAATAGAAAATTACATTTTAGTTTTCAAAACCTTCCCGCTGCTCTCTGTCCACAAGTTTAAAGGGGTTACATTCAGTCTACCTTTGTAGCCAATCACTGGTCTCCGTCATTATGCTGAAGTCACGTGTGGTCCAAACCAGAAAAGCAACTTAAAAGGGAATCTGTCAGCAGGTTTTTGCCATGTTATCTGAGGGCACCATGCTATAGGGGTTAAAAAAATAAAAATCTATGCCTCATTAGACTGTTTGATGTTTACTTAAACTAAAGTGATCGTTGCTAGGTCTAGCCGACACAGGCACGGCAGTCCAGTGCGCCCTCCTCCTCCGACACCTCACTGTCAATGTGCCATCTCTATTGAGAGACGAGGGTGGGTGGGGACAACTCTCCGCTCTTCTGCTTTGCCAAATTTAAAACCTTTGGTTCTATCAGAACGGCTGTATCAGTAATGTGTTACAATGTTGGATTCAATGTCTCTTTGCCTACATTATGGTGCTCTCAGAGGAGGTAGAAAAAACCTGCTGACTGATTCACTTTAAGAGAATGGGTCAAAATGGGACCACTCAAGTCTGATGCCCTCAGTTGTAAGAGGAGACCTGTAAACTTGCAATATTACTAGGAAGTGGCAAGGGTCCAATAAGCAATTTTTTTATGTTAATACCAACATGGATAAATCAATACAATCAAGTAAAGCAGCGGACAACCTCTAACAATGAATCCAAAGAACTCATACTTACACAATGTGATAAAGGTCATTATTAAGATTTGAGCACCAGAACCAAGAAAAACAGAAAGCAGCATGCCCTTCCTGGGGGGCCTGAAAATGTCGCCATGTACCAGCTTCCAACCAAACTCCTCCTGAGCATCTTCCTGCACAAGAATCATACAAATTGTGTGAAACACATGACGACAACTCTGTTCTAGGATTCATAGGAATATGTTTGCAGTAAAGCTCCAGACTAGGGCTTGCTTATATGCTACTGGTTTTAGTATCCTGTAATTGTCACACATGCTAACAAGTTAAACTGTGGTTTGGTTACCTATACTTATATATATTCTAAATATTAATGCTGTAATAGAGACCATCTCTCTATGTACTGACTTCATGGTAAGCTTGGGTTTAAACACCGCAGACAATCTGAAGAGACAGCTGCAGGTGAACCAGGGATCAGACTGGGGTGATCCACGTTTAGCTACGGTTCCTGGTGAATCTAAAGAGCAGCGCAAGAATCGCATATTAGGTACAGACTTACATACATTGCAATATTCCAGAAATGTCCAAGAAGTGAAAAGGTGGTCAGAGTTACCATTGTTTATTAACGGTTATCTTTTAACAATACACTTTAATCATGCTCAAATTTGCCCTTACTTTTTTTTTTTTTTTTAAATCCACAAATGCTTGCTCCTCTTTGCTATCCTTAAACCCCAGCACTCTCCAAACAAATCTCAACTTCTCTAATCTGTTTCTACTTCCTAAACCTCAGATCTCTCCTACTAAAAACACAACATGCCGGCCACCTTCCTCCGCTTCTCCTCTCTGCTGGCGATATCTTCCAATCCCCTCCCCCAAAGCTGATACTCCCAATTAACGCTCCCTCTTATTGCTCCCGACCTATAAGAAAATACCGCAATCTCTCCCACACAAAACCCATTCCCTCGACACCGCCACCTCTGCTTTCCCTCTCTGGAGGGCCTGTTCCATCTGCAATAAGCTCCATGTCATTTACAACCTCTTTACCTCTTACAATCTTTCCATCCTTGGCCACAACGAAATATGGCTGACAACCTTCAACACTGCCTCTCCGCTGAGCTGTGTTACGGCGGCCTTCACTTCACCCACACTCCTCACCATGAAAACAGACATGGTGGAGGAGTGGGTCTTCTTTCTACTAAATGCACCTTCAACCCAATCCCACCCTATCTACTCTCCTTCCAACCTCCAAGTGGCTGTCATAACAAGCCCAGGGCCCGGCCGCTGCCCTTATTGACCAATTCTCCACCTAGCTTCTACACTTTCTCTCTCATGACATTTCCCTTACATTGGTTACTTCAACATCCCTACCAACACCCGCTAGTAGGCAGCCTCTAAACTCCTGTCACTTGCTTCAGCTTTTGGTCTTACTCAGTGGCCCATACATTAGACCTTATTTTCACCCGCCTCTGCTCACTATCCAACCTCATGTCTTCCCCTATTTGACCACAATTAACTTTGTCACCCGTCATCCTTAACTGCCACTCAGATCCAGCAATTAGCAACGCTCTCCCCCCAGAAACCTTGCACCTCTTGACATTCACACACTAACACTATCCTACTGCTGTCCTCCATATTTTCATTCCACGACACAGCCACCGTTTCCCACAATGCCACACTGTCAGCCCTCTTGAGCAAGGCAGATTAACAAATCAGACAACCCTGGCACAATAAATAGCTTCGGCACGTGTCTCGTGTTGTGGAGAAGCGTTAGGAGAAGAAAAAAAATGAAAAAAAAAGAAAAACTTGCAAGACAACTTCCCACATTCAAAAAAGCAACTTTCACATTCAACTCAGCCCCCACCTCTGCTAAACAGATTTACTTCACAACCCTTTTACTTTTTTTCCGCAACCCTAAACAGTTGTTCCACACTTAACTCTCCACTGCCCACAACTGCCCCCTTCCCAACCTTCCTCATCTCTGCTGAAGACGTTGCCACATACACTAAAATACTATCAACCAAACAAGGCAGGTCTTTATTGTTCATCCTCAACCCCCTTGTATATCAGAAAATTACTCTTCCCCATTAACTTTCCTCCCAAACATCACTACAAACATTCTCCTCTACAAATCACACCTCACCACTTGTGCACTTGCCCCCATTCCATCTCCTCAACCTCACCACCGCGCTTATCCCAGCCCTAACTCATCTCTTCATCCCATCTCTAACTTCTGATACTTTCCCTTCTGCTTTTAAAACATGCCATGATTACGCCTATCATCAAAATGTCATCCCTCGACTACCTCTACTTCTAGCTAAATCGCTCCATATAGATTCTCCCGTTCGCTTCCAAATTCCGCGAACTGCATGTCCATGCTAAACGTTTCTCCCACCTTTCATCAAATTCACTCAACCTACAATCTGGTTTCCATCAATACCATGCCACAAACTCCCTGACCAAAGTTACTAATGACATACTTACCACCAAAGATAACAATTCTCTATACTCCTGGAGCGGATCTCTGCCTTTAACATAGTTGAGCACTCCCTCCTACTACAAACCTTCTCATACCTAGGTATCAAAGCACTTGCCTTCTCCTGCATTTAATTGTACCTTTCCAACCACACATTCAGAGACTCATCCCACCCTGTCTGTATCCTGCAAGGCTCTGTCCGGGGACCCCTACTCTCTTCTCCATATTTAAATTTGGTCTGGGACAACTCAGAGTCCCATGGCTTCCAGTATCTATACGGTGATGAAACTCAGATCTACCTCTTTGGTTCAGATATCACCAATCTGCTGTCCAGAATCCCGGATTGTGTATTGACCATATAGTCCTTCTCACTTCCTAAAGCTGAACTTATCCTTCCTCCTTCTCATCTAACTCATCAACCCAATGTATAACAATAAATTACATCACACTCCCCCCTGTACCAGAAGACCGCACCGTTGAAGTAACCCTTGATTCTACCCCATTTTTAAAACCGCACATACAAGATCTTGTTACTGCCTCCAACTCAAAGATATTTCCTGAAGTTGTCCCTTCCTCAGCCCTGAATCTACTAAAAAAAAAAAAAAAAAAAAGCTAGTGCATGCCCTCATCATCTCCCGCAACATCATCCTCTGTGGCTCCCTGTTAAAGGGAACCTGTCAGCAGAAATTGAGCTTTAAACCTAAAAGTTTCCCCCTCTGCAGCTCCTGGGCTGCATTCTAGGAAGGTTCCTGTACTTTTTGTGCCCCCTTTTAAACCAAATTAAATACTTTATAAAGTTGTACCTTTTTGTCTTCAATTCTTGTAAATTATCCATGGGGGCGGGCCGTGTGGTGTCCGTTACTGTCCCTCCTGCCGATTTACACCGTCCCCCAATGCTCCATTTCATACATCAGGACGCCGCGAACTGCGCCCGAGGTCCCGTGAACGCGAGGACCGCTGGTGACATGGTCGCAGGCACGAGATTATGGGCGGTGCTGTGATTGCATCGCAAGTGCCCGCCCATAATCTCGTGGCCGCGCTTTCCCCCACTGCCTCCAGTGTTCTGTGCAAGCGCTGGCCAGATGACCCGACGTCACCTCTTTCCCATCTTACCCAGCAGCAGGAAATAGATGGGAGGAGCGGAGCAGGCCACCACAGGTTACGAGGAGACGCGGGGAGGATCTGAGCGACGTACACAGTAAAACAAAAAAAAAAAAAAAACACACAAGTAAAATCAAACATGTTTACATGTTTTTTTTACTGTGTACGTCTCCCAATATCTACAATCAAGTAATATCCGTTTTTCTTAAGACCTAGTTCTCTCCTCCACACTTATTCCTTCCTCACTCAATCACCTCCAATACTCCTCCCGAGTATCCCCGATCCTCTGGAATTCTGTACCCCAATACGTCCAACTATCTGCCACATTCTAATCATTCAGAAAGAACTTGAAAACTCATCTCGTCAAGAAAGCTTACAGCCTGAAATGACCAACAGCCACCTAACCACCACCACCAGATCTGCTGCTCGCCCCACCCCCAACCTACTGTCTCCCCCCATCATCCTATAAAATGTAAGGCTACTTTCACACTTGCGTTGAACGGCATCCGCTGCATTGCGTTGTGTGACTGATGCAACGGATTGTACAAAACGGAAAGCTTTTTTTTTAAATTAATTTTTTTTTCTTCTTTACAGTTTTACTGGCAGCAGACTATTGTGAACGATCAGCTGATCACCTGACGGTCGGCGGCGCTCAGCTGATGAGAGCTCTCACGTGCCGGCGGCGCTCAGCTGATGAGAGCTCTCACGTGCCGGCGGCGCTCAGCTGATGAGAGCTCTCACGTGCCGGCGGCGCTCAGCTGATGAGAGCTCTCACGTGCCGGCGGCGCTCAGCTGATGAGAGCTCTCACGTGCCGGCGGCGCTCAGCTGATGAAAGCTCTCACGTGCCGGCGGCGCTCAGCTGATGAGAGCTCTCACGTGCCGGCGGCGCTCAGCTGACGAGAGCGCTCACGTGCCGGCGGCCCTCAGCTGACGAGAGCGCTCACGTGCCGGCGGCCCTCAGCTGACGAGAGCGCTCACGTGCCGGCGGCCCTCAGCTGACGAGAGCGCTCACGTGCCGGCGGCCCTCAGCTGACGAGAGCGCTCACGTGCCGGCGGCGCTCAGCTTAACGTTCAGCCACAGAGAAACAAAAAGTTTCTGTGATTTAAAAAAAAATAAATAAAATGAGCATGCGCAGTGAAAAATAAAGATTTCCGCCACTCAAAAAAAAAAAGGTTACAAGCTGCGTTCATTCCGCCTGACGCAGCATCAAAATAACGACGCTGCGTCGTCCAGTGGATGCAACGCTGACACTTGCGTTACAGTGCGTCGTCCATACGGAGAATAGCGCAGTGCGTTAACTGAATGCTCTATTCTCCATAGTGACGGACATCGCTGAACGCAAGTGTGAAAGTACCCTAAGACATCTGTACCTGTCTGTCATTGTAAGTTTGTTTACTTTAACTGACAGCTGTATTTTGCATGTAACCCTTCCTCTTGTACAGCACCATCGAATCAATGGTTCTCTTTAAACTGTTTCTAAGCCCATAATTTATATATAAAAAAATTACAGTTACAGTAACTCAATTATGCATCTTTAAAAAAAAAATGTCTAATGCAGCACTACTTTTTCTATATTCTTTCTAAACAGAATAGCTAATGACTTGGATTTGCAGATACTTACTGTAGAGTCTATCTGGTTGTATCTTGCAATATCTTTGTGCAGCGTTCTCAGCATAATCATGGCAACCATACCAGACAAGAAGAGAACAATCACTAAAGAATTCATTATACTAAAGAAAGAAAAAGGAAACGTTATTAAGACAGTGATCAGTGTAACCTCATAATATGGAGTGTTATTTTAGCCCAAGAAATACAACCAGCCAGAAAATAGGTCAATAAAAGGGAATGTGTCCTCATGTTTTTGCCACCTAATCTGAGTGTAACAATGTAGAGACAGAGACCCTGACTGCAGTCATGTGCCAATTACTAGTCTGCATAGTGTAGTTTTGATAAAAATCACTGTTTTATCAGCAGGAAGTCATCATTAGAGGACTAGTAACCCTGATGTTATGTAGTTCTCCATATTCATATATAGCTCTGTAGAACTCTGCCCCGCCACCGATTTGCACAGCATACACTGTACAAAGATGCCAAGATAGCAAGCGGCCAATTGTGTCAGCTGTGTTATACGCAGCTCAACATTCAGAGAATGCATTAATATGTAGTGGGTACGGAAAGTATTCAGACCCCTTTAAATTTTTCACTCTGTCATTGCTGCAATGTAATAAATTCAAAAAACCTTATTTTGTTCTCATTAATGTACACTATACACCCCATCTTGACAGAAAAAAAGAATTTTGTTTACTTACCGTAAATTCTTTTTCTTATAGTTCCGACATGGGAGACCCAAACCATGGGTGTATAGCTACTGCCTCCGGAGGACACAAAGTACTACACTCAAACGTGTAGCTCCTCCCTCCGGGCTATATACACCCCCTGGATGACAATCTACCCAGTTCAGTGCAAAAGCTGAAGGAGGACATCCACCCATAAGTAGAGATAGAGTAAAACTCGGAATAACCGTAACTCTGACTACTAACAACAGCCGGTGAAACACACGGAACAAAAAAACTGCCAACAGGCAACAGGGAGGGTGCTGGGTCTCCCATGTCGGAACTATAAGAAAAAGAATTTACGGTAAGTAAACAAAATTCTCTTTTTCTTTATCGTTCCTTATGGGAGACCCAAACCATGGGACGTTCCAAAGCAGTCCATGGGTGGGAATAAACCAACTGAGAAGTAGGCAAAACCTAACTTCACAAATGGGCGACAGCCGCCTGAAGAATGAGTCTGCCCAAGCTCGCATCTGCCGAAGCATGAGCATGCACTTGGTAGTGCTTCGAAAAAGTGTGCAGACTGGACCACGTGGCAGCCTGACAAACCTGCTGAGCCGTAGCCTGGTGCCTGAAAGCCCAGGAGGCACCGACAGCTCTGGTCGAGTGCGCCTTAATCCCTGGCGGGGGAGGCGCCTGAGAACACTGGTAGGCATCGGAGATAGCCGACCTGATCCAACGAGCTAGGGTCGGTTTAGAAGCAGCGAGACCCTTGCGCTGACCAGTGGTTAGCACAAAAAGTGAGGTGCACCGCCTAAAAACGGCAGTGCGTGACACATAGATTCGGAGCGCCCGCACCAAATCCAAGGTATGCAACGCCTTTTCAAAGCGATGCACAGGGGCCGGACAAAGAGAAGGCAATGAAATGTCCTGGTTAAGGTGGAAAGGAGACACCACCTTAGGGAGAAAGTCCGGAGACGGACGAAGAACCACCTTGTCTTGGTGAAACACCAAAAAAAGGTGACTCCGAAGAGAGCGCAGCCAAATCAGAGACTCTCCTGAGAGAAGTTATGGCTACTAGAAAAACAACTTTCTGTGAAAGTCGAAACAAGGGAACCTCCCTGAGCGGTTCAAAGGGGGGTTTTTGTAAGGCCGTGAGGACCAGATTAAGGTCCCAGGGATCCAAGGGCCTCCGGTAAGGAGGAATGATGTGAGATGCGCCCTGCATGAAAGTGCGCACCTGAGCCAGTCGGGCGATACGCCGCTGGAACAATACCGACAGAGCCGACACCTGTCCCTTGAGGGAATTGAGGGACAGTCCTAGCTGTAGACCGGACTGTAGAAAAGACAGGATGGTCGGCAAGGAGAACGGCCAAGGGGCATGGTCGGAAGAGCGACACCAGGACAGGAAAATCCTCCAAGTCCTGTGGTAAATCTTGGCCGAGGAAGACTTCCGAGCCTGAGTCATGGTGGAGATGACCTCAGAGGGAATGCCTGAAGCCGTTAGGATCCAGGACTCAAGAGCCACGCCGTCAATCTGAGAGCCGCAGAATTCTGGCGGAAGAACGGACCTTGAGAGAGAAGGTCTGGGCGGTCCGGGAGATGCCACGGCACCTCTACGGACAGACGGAGCAGGTCTGGGTACCAAGCTCGCCTGGGCCAGTCCGGAGCAATGAGCATGACTCGACGGCCCTCCATTCTGATCTTGCGCAGAACCCTGGGCAAGAGCGCTAGAGGGGGAAACACATAGGCCAGACGGAACTGAGACCAATCTTGAACCAGTGCGTCTGCTGCGAAGGCTTGAGGATCGTGGGAGCGAGCCACGTAAACCGGAACCTTGTTGTTGTGCCGGGATGCCATTAGGTCCACTTCCGGAGTGCCCCACTTGCGGCAGATTGATCTGAACACTGACGGGTGCAGGGCCCACTCGCCGCTGTCCACGGTTTGACGGCTGAGATAATCGGCCTCCCAGTTTTCCACGCCTGGGATGTGGACTGCAGACATGGTGGACTTCGAGTCCTCCGTCCACTGGAGGATTCGTTGAACCTCCAACATCGCCAGACGGCTGTGAGTCCCGCCCTGGTGATTGATGTAGGCAACAGCTGTCGCGTTGTCCGACTGAACTCGAATGTGCTTGCCCGCCAACAGGTGGTGAAAGGCTAGGAGAGCTAGAAACACAGCTCTGATCTCCAGCACATTGATCGAGAGGGCTGATTCGGACGGAGTCCAAGTGCCCTGAGCTCGGTGATGGAGAAATACTGCTCCCCAACCGGAGAGGCTGGCATCCGTGGTGAGGATCACCCAGGACGGAGTCAGGAAGGAGCGGCCCTGGGACAGAGAGAGAGGCCGAAGCCACCACTGAAAGGAGCTCGTGGTCTGTGACGACAGAGCCACCTGCCTGTGCAAGGAAGAGATCCGCTTGTCCCAACAGCGGAGAATGTCCAGCTGCAGGGGACGCAGATGGAACTGAGCAAAGGGAACCGCTTCCATGGACGCCACCATCTGACCCAGCACCTGCATGAGGTGTCTGATGGAATGACGGCGGTGCCTCAGCAGAGAGCGCACCGCCAGACGAAGGGACTGCTGTTTGACTAAGGGCAACTTGACAAGTGCCGGCAGAGTCTCGAATTGCATCCCTAGGTACAAAAGCACCTGGGTCGGGATCAGAGTGGACTTGGGCAGGTTGACAAGCCACCCGAACTGAACTAGCGTGGCGAGAGTGAGAGAGACACTCCGCTGGCAGTCTGCACTGGATGAGGCCTTGACTAGAAGGTCGTCCAGGTAAGGAATCACTGCCAACCCCTGGGAGGTGCAGGACCGCAACCACTGCTGCCATGACCTTGGTGAATACTCGAGGGGCTGTGGCTAAGCCGAAGGGGAGAGCCACGAATTGAAAATGTTCCTCTCCGATCGCAAAGCGTAGCCAACGCTGGTGTGAAACCGCAATAGGCACATGCAGATAGGCATCTCTGATGTCGATGGATGCCAGAAAATCTCCTTGGGTCATTGATGCAATGACCGATCTCAGAGATTCCATGCGAAAGTGCCGCACCTGAACATGCTTGTTGAGAAGCTTGAGGTCCAGGATGGGTCGGAAGGAACAGTCCTTTTTGGGGACTAGAAAGAGGTTTGAGTAGAAACCGCTGAACCGTTCCCGGGCGGGAACCGGAACAATTACACCGTTGGCCTGCAGGGATGCCACGGCCTGAGAGAAGGCGGCGGCTTTGGAGCAGGGGGGGGGGGTGGACAGAAAAAATCTGTTTGGCGGGCTTGAAGAAAATTCTATCCTGTAGCCGTGGGAGATGATATCCCGCACCCACTGATCGGAGACGTGTTGCAACCACACGTCGCCAAAGTGGGAGAGCCTGCCGCCGACCAAGGACGTTGCTGGCGCGGCTAGATAGTCACGAGGAGGCTGCCTTAGTGGCAGCGGCTCCTCCGGTCTTTTGAGGACGCGGCTTTGCGCGCCAGTTGGATTTACGATCCTTGGCTGCGGTAGTGGACGAGGTCGAGGGCTTAGAGGACGACCAGTTAGAGGAACGAAAGGAACGAAACCTCGATTGGTTCCTGCCCTGGACAGGTTTCTTGGGTTTAGCTTGTGGCAGGGAAGTACTCTTCCCGCCAGTAGCTTCCTTAATTATGTCATCCAGCTGTTCCCCAAACAGCCGGGACCCAGTAAAAGGGAGACCCGCAAGGTACTTCTTAGAGGAAGCGTCTGCTTTCCACTCTCGAAGCCACAAGATCCTGCGGATCGCGAGGGAGTTAGCGGAGGCCACCGCAGTGCGGTGAGAAGCCTCCAGGATGGCAGACATGGCGTAGGATGCAAAAGCCGAAGCTTGAGAAGTTAAGGCATCCGTCTCAGGAATAGAGTCCCTGGAGAGGGAATGAATCTCTGCCAGAGAAGCAGAGACTGCCTTAAGAGCCCACACTGCCGCAAAAGACGGGGAGAACGAGGCTCCTGCCGCCTCATATACAGACTTGGCCAGAAGGTCAACCTGGCGGTCAGTGGGATCCTTAAGAGAAGTGCCATCAGCCACAGCTACGACTGTGCGGGCTGAGATTCTGGACACCGGAGGGTCTACCTTTGGGGACTGTGCCCATTCCTTAACCACCTCTGGTGGAAAAGGAAAACGGTCATCTGAACTACGCTTCGGAAAACGTTTGTCAGGACAGGCCCTGGGCTTGTTAACAGTGGTCTGAAAGCTGGAGTGGTTAAAAAAACATACTCCTAGGTTTCTTAGGAGAGGTAAACTGGTGTACCTGGTGGGTTGAGGTTCAGTACGGAGTTAATGGACGCAATCAAGTCACTAACATCCGCATCACCCTCAGACAAGTCAATGGGGTACATAGAGGCAGCGTCTGAGCCCACAGTAAACGAATCTTCCTCGCCCTGCACCTCGGCCTGTGAATCAGAGCCGTGGGACGAGGAAGGAGAAGGTTCCCTGCGTCTCCGTTTAGGGGGACGGGGTCCTAGGACATGCTCTGAGGGCTCTGCCGAGCTAGGAGCCGCAGAGACACCCTGAGAGGGGGGCTGATGCATGGACAGCAGTGTCCGGGACAGCTGCCCCATGGAGTCGGCAAAAGACTGGGAAATAGCTTGTGAAAAGGAAGCTACCCAAGCCGGGGGTTCAGCCACCTGGGCCGGAGCAGCCAGAGGGACCCCTGAGGCGGCTCCAGGCTGAGACACAAACATGTTAGCACAGGCATCACAATGTGGTTATGTGCTTGGCTCTGGCAGAATGAGCTTACATGCAGTGCATATAGCGTACATGTTTGCAGCCTTGCTCCTAGTAACAGACATGCTGCTGAGGTGGAAGCTCTGCAGCCAGAATACACTCCTGTAGAATGTCTGAGAGTGTAATAAAAGTCCACAACCAGAGGTTGTGGCTTACCAGCCCTTGCTCTCTGTGTGCCCTCCGGATTCCACCACTCCTCTTGAGAAGCGTCAGCCTTCTAACAGTATGCAGCTGCAGCAGCCAGCGTCTTACAGTGCAAGAACGCTGAAAAAATGGCGCTGGGAGAAGAGGGGGGGCGTGTATAAGCCCCAAGAGCGGGAAAACACGGAGGGCAGAGAGATACAGGAAGAAATACAGGGGAGGGAACATCTCCCCAGAGAGGAGTGCCCTCCCCTCTGCTGGTCGGGCGGAGGGCGGCGCCGTATGCAAAACATGCAGAGAAGCCAAAACCGAAACTAGGCCCAAACTGAAGCCGGGGCCTAGATTTTAAAATGCGGCCGACGAGCAGGCACCTTCGGCGCGGTTCTCAGGGGAAACCCCCAGAACCGGCCGGAATTAACAGTAACGCTAAAGCACATACTGTCCCCCCAATAAAAGTACCCGGGACCCCTGAAAAAACGTCTCAATACTTAGCTTTTGAGACGCAGGGCCATGTCCCTGAGTGGGGGTTAACGCTCCTTCCAGCAGGGACCAGACAGGGCTGCGGATGGAGACCGGCCTCCTGCAAGCAGAGAGGACCGTGATGGCTCCCACTTCAAACAGAGCCTCGACAGAGGATGCGAAGGAGCTCGGCATGTGAAGGCTCCAGCCTTATTAAAGTCAACCTTAACAGCACCCGACAGAGTGGGGTGTGAAGGGACATGCCGGGAGTCCAGACTGGACCCGCTTTTCTTCCAAATCTTTAAAATTAAAATAAAAAAATATCAGAGAATGCAAGTGTGTGATCCTCCTGAAACACAAAGCATTGAACTGGGTAGATTGTCATCCAGGGGGTGTATATAGCCCGGAGGGAGGAGCTACACGTTTGAGTGTAGTACTTTGTGTGTCCTCCGGAGGCAGTAGCTATACACCCATGGTTTGGGTCTCCCATAAGGAACGATAAAGAAAAAATCAAAACAAATATAGAAATTTTTGCAAATTTATTAAAGAAAAACTGCAATATCACATGGTCATAAGTATTCAGACCCTTTGCTCACTCATATTTAAGTCACATGCTGACCATTTCCTTGTGATTCTTCTTGAGATGGTTTTACTCATTCACTGGAGTCCAGCTATGTTTAATTAAACTGATAGGACTTGACTTGGAAAGGCACACACCTGTCTATATAAGACCTCACAGGTCACAGTGCATGTCACCAAATGAGAATCATGAGGTCAAAAGGAACTGCCCAAGGAGCTCAGAGACTGAATTCTGGCAAGGCACAGATCTGGCCAAGGTTACAATAGAATTTCTGCAGTACTCAAGGTACCTAGGAGCACAGTGGCCTCCATAATCCTTAAATGGATTAAGTTTGGGACCATCAGAACTCCTAGACCTGGCCGTCCAGCCAAAAACTGAGCAATCGTGGGAGAAGAACCTTGGTGAGAGAGGTAAAGAAGAACCCCAAAATCACTGTGGCTGAGCTTTAGCGATGCAGTAAGGGAGACGGGAGAAATTCCACAAAGTCAACTATCACTGCAGTCCTCCACCAGTCGGGCCTTTATGGGAAAAAGGTCCAATGGAAACCTCTCCTCAGTGCAAGACATATGAAAGCCTGCATAGAGTTTGAAAAATTAAAAACACATGAAGGACTCCCAGACTATGAGAAATAATATCCTCTGGTCTGGTGAGATGAAGATAGAACTTTTTGGTGAGAATTCTAAGCGGTATGTATGGTGAAAACCAGGCACTGCTCATCACCTGCCCAATACAAACCCAACAGTGAAACATGGTGGTGGCAGCATCATGCCATGGAGGTGTTTTTCCGCTGCAGGGACAGGACTACTGGTTGCAATTGAAGGAAAGATGAATGCGGCCAAGTACAGAGATATCCTGAAAGAAAACCTCTTCCAGAGTGCTCTGGTCCTCAGACTTGGTTCACCTTCCAACAAGACAATGACCCTAAGCACACAGCTAAAATAACAAAAAGAGTTGCTTCATAGTGGCTGTGACCATTCTTGACTGGCCTAGCCAGAGCCCTGACCTAAACCCAACTGAGCATCTCTGGATAGATATGGTAATGGCTGTCCACCAAAGTTCACCATCCAACCTGACGGAACTGGAGAGAATCTGCAAGGAAGAACAGCAGAGAATCCCCAAATACAGGTGTGAAAAACTTGTTGCATCATTCCCAAGAAGACTTATGGCAGTACTAGCTCAAAAGGTGCTTCTACTCAATACTGAGCAAAGGGTCTGAATACTTATGACCATGGGATATTTCAAGTTTTCTTGTTTAATAAAATTTGTAAAAATTTCTACAGTTCTGTTTTTGTTCCGTCAAGATGGAGTGCAGAGTTTACATTGACAAAAAAAAAAAAAATTAAACTTCTTTGAATTTGCCAAATGGCTGCAATGAAACAAAGTGAAAAATGTAAAGGGGTCTGAATACTTTCCGTACCCATTGTATATATTTAAAAAAAAAAAAAATAAAAAAACACTGAAAACCATGCATATTACATGTTACGTTTCCCTGTCAAGAGAAGTTTCTTAGTGCAGAAAAGGTTCACAGCAAATACCAATGGTGTGTACATTTATTTCCAGTGAATTTTTCTACACCAAAAACCTAGTGTAGGCAGTGAAAATTGGAAATACAATACTTTTTTTTACATGTATTTTCCCCTTTTATTTGAATGGGAGAAAATGACTGACAGAATTGACATGCTGCAGTCTTGAAAAAAAAAATGCACTGATTGTTAAAATCTTTAAGAAAAGAATAAGCAGCACGTGCATGAGATTTCGGAAATCTTACACATTTTCTTGGTACTTTAAACGGCAGGATTTTTTTTAGCCATGAAAAATGTGTTGTGTGATCAAGCCCTGGCGGACAATATAGTGGGATCGATTGTGGGATGGTCAAGCACACAGCTTCTGGTATGGGGAGGTGTAAGTGACCACTATATCGATGCTATTGGAAGGGTTTCGTCTAGGAGCTTCTTTGTGCAGCTTCGTTTTTCCTTGCTTGTTTGTTTCAACAAAGGAGCAGGTGAATCTCCCGTTTCATTGGGCCTCTGCAATCTCAAGTCAATCACACAGACAAACTGCCCACTGCACATCACACTGAAACCCAGTGCAGCCCGAGTAAGGCCCTGTGCGCACGCTGCGGAATTGCCACGGATTTCGCTGCAGAAAGTGTTTATAACATTTCTGCAGTCGTTCTCCAGCAAAATCTACGGGGATAAAAGAAAAAAAAAAATGCTGAGCGCACACTGCGGCTTTTTTGCCCCTGCGGATTTACCCACGGAATTTCCGCTGCAGAATTAATGTGCATGTCTTATCTTCCGCAGGTCCCTGCTGTTTTGACAATTATTGGTAAAAAAAAAAACCGCAGGGACCAATCTGGAGGTGGGAGGAGGAAAAAAAAAAAAAAAAAAAAACGCAGAAATTCTGCATCAATTCGATAACATCCTGCGGTGAAACCGCATGCGGAATTTGCGTGCGGTTTCTGCTGCGGGAATCTTTCAGACGGTCCGGAATTTTCGAGTGCGCACATGGCCTTGAGGAGCTGGTTAAAAATTCTGGTGGAGCAACATGTACAACTTGCTCATTAGTTGAAAACAAGCAGCAAGGATAAGAGTAACATCATTACAACTACATTACAGCTGTGTGCTCCGTTAAGGTGTTCTCACGTCTGCCTTCAAGCAATAAGCTTTTCCCAAGTGCAAAGTACATTAACCGTCCAATATAATACATTTTCAGTTTTCTTAGTTAAGAAATACGATCCAGACAGTTCTATCTAAGCAGATGTCTGTTCAACTAAATAGTTAGAAGTAACATGCGTGCACGTACTTACCTAAACCACTGAATGTGCGTATGCGGCATGGATTCTAGGATGTAATCCCACCTGGAGGCCCATCTCAGGTCTGGCTGTTCCTGAATAATAGCAAACATTAAAAGTGTTAGAAGAAAATAAAAAATAATTGCTGAGCAATACTTCCTTTCTAACGCATCTGCTGACACACGATTGTGATTGAAAATTAAAAGCAAAGGACAAAAAGAAAAGGAAATTAAATTCCCCACAAAATTCAAATATCAACCCCCTGATTTTTTAATACTTTTAAACCAGCGTTAGGTCACACAAAATAGTGAATAAATAACATTCCGCACATATCTACTTTACATCAATTTTTTTTTTTTTTTTTAAAGTGATCACGTCGCATTTGAAGCGACAGATTTGGGACAGGAAATATCCAAAAGTGGCACCATTCTAAAGACTGCACCCCTAAAACGGCTGAAAACCACATCCAAGAAGGTTATCCCTTCAGGTGCTGCACAGAAATTAACCCCTTCATGACAGATTTTGCACTTTTTTTCGCCTTCCTTCTTCCAAAAGCAGTAACTTTTTTATTTTTCAGTCAATCTTGCAAATCTTGCCATACGAGGCTTATTTTTTGCAGTACGAGTTGTACTTTTAAATCAGGGGTGGGGAACCTCCGGCCCGCGGGCCGTATACGGCCCGTGACGACTTTTTATGCGGCCCCCGGGCACATTCCCGGGGACCATTGTGCTTTAGTGGCAGCCGCGCTTTTCCCGGCTGCCGGCCCTTTAAATCCCACTGCCTTATGCCCTGTGGGTAGATGCTAGAATCTACGGGCTCTCTCCAGATCCTGACTTCCAGGACCTGACTGCAGCCCATACATTCTAGGCTTATCCCCGGCCTGTGTGCTCTGGTGGGCGGGTAAGCAGCACGCTGCGATAAAGTCACACAGAAGAGCTGCAGCAGGTTTACCAGCCTCCCGGACCTGCTGTGTGTGTGTGACTCTCCCTCCCCCTCACTGCGAGTACTCAACCCATCGCTGTACCCCCCAGTGCTGTGTGTACCCCCCCAGTGCTGTGTGTAACCCCCAGTGCTGTGTGTAACCCCCAGTGCTGTGTGTAACCCCCAGTGCTGTGTGTAACCCCCAGTGCTGTGTGTAACCCCCAGTGCTGTGTGTAACCCCCAGTGCTGTGTGTAACCCCCAGTGCTGTGTGTAACCCCCAGTGCTGTGTGTAACCCCCAGTGCTGTGTGTAACCCCCAGTGCTGTGTGTAACCCCCAGTGCTGTGTGTACCCCCCAGTGCTGTGTGTAACCCCCAGTGCTGTGTGTACCCCCCAGTGCTGTGTGTACCCCCCAGTGCTGTGTACCTCCTAGTACAGTGTACCCCCCAGGTGCTGTGTGTACCCCCTAGTGCTGTGTGTACCCCCTAATGCTGTGTACACCCCAGTGCTGTGTACACCCCAGTGCTGTGTACACCCCAGTGCTGTGTACACCCCAGTGCTGTGTACACCCCAGTGCTGTGTACACCCCAGTGCTGTGTACACCCTCAGCGCTGTGTAACCCCTCACTGCTGTCCGTGCCCCCCCTAGTGCTGTCTGTACCCCCTGGGTGATGTCTATGCCCCCCCACCAGTGCTGTCCGCATCACCTAATGCTGTCCATGCTGCCACCAGTGCTGTCCATGCCACGGTGAGTGCTACCTGTGCCCCCCTTATGCTGTCCATGCTCCCCAGTGCTGTGTGCCACCCCTCAGTGCTCTTAACTCGCTACTGCTGTCTGTACCCTCCCACTGCTTTCTATGCTCCCCAGTCCGTGCTCTCCTGTTGATGTCTATGTTCCCCCAGACCTGTCTGTCTCCCTAATGCTGCCACCCAGTGCAGTGCGTGCTGCCACCCAGTGCAGTGCGTGCTGCCACCAAGTGCAGTGCGTGCTGCCACCCAGTGCTGTGCGTGCTGCCACCCAGTGCTGTGCGTGCTGCCACCCAGTGCTGTGCGTGCTGCCACCCAGTGCTGTGCGTGTCCCCAGTCATGTCTGTGCCACCGCCAGGGCTGTCCATGCCCCCTACTGATGTATATGCCCCAGCCCCTCCTGTGATGTATATGCCCCAGCCCCTCCTGTGATGTATATGCCCCAGCCCCTCCTGTGATGTATATGCCCCAGCCCCTCCTGTGATGTATATGCCCCAGCCCCTCCTGTGATGTATATGCCCCAGCCCCTCCTGTGATGTATATGCCCCAGCCCCTCCTGTGATGTATATGCCCCAGCCCCTCCTGTGATGTATATGCCCCAGCCCCTCCTGTAATGTATATGCCCCAGCCCCTCCTGTGATGTATATGCCCCAGCCCCTCCTGTGATGTATATGCCCCAGCCCCTCCTGTGATGTATATGCCCCAGCCCCTCCTGTGATGTATATGCCCCAGCCCCTCTTGTGATGTGTACTCCCAGTGTCTCCTGTAATTTATGCGCCCTGGCCCCTCCTGTGATGTGTATGCCCCCAGCATCTCCAGACAGAGAAACCTGGAAAAGCAGCTGTGAGAAACAAGATGATCAATATCACCGAACATCACAATCGCACCAAAGAGAAGCAGCTCCGGCCACCACAATAGGGGTGAGTTAATTAATCGTTTGACCAAATATAGCAGGGTTATTTTTCAGGTTGATAATGTTGTGCGGCCCCCAAAGGTTAGTAGGAAATTCCAAATGGCCCCCGGCAGTAAAAAGGTTCCCCACCCCTGTTTTAAATGAAACCATGCGTTTTACCATATAGTGTACTGCAAAATGGCAAAAAAAAAAAAAAAAAAAAAAAAAAAAAAGAAGAAGTGCAATTGTTTTTAGGATATTTTATTCACTGTTCACTATATGGTAAAATTGATGTGCCGCTGTGATGCCTGAGGTACGGGCAAGTTCGTAGACACCAAACATGTATAGGCTTACTTTTATCTAAAGGGTTAAAAAAAAAAATAATCAGACTTTTGTTTAAAAAAAAAGTGGCGTACGTTTTGCGCTATTTTCCTAGAACCGTAGCGTTCTCATTTTTTGGGATCTAAGGCTCAGTGACTGCTATATTTGCACCTCGGACTGACGTTTTCAACAGTACCATTTTTGCGCCGATGCTACGTTTTGATCACCTGTTATTGCATTTTGCGCATAACTTGTGGCGATCAAACAAGTTATTTTGCCATTTGGAATTTGCCGCTACGCCGTTTACTAATCAAATTATATATTTTGATAAATCGGGCATTTCTGAACACAGCGATACTAAATGTGTGGGGGGGGTTTTTAACCCTTTAGTTTTCAATGTGGCAAATAGGGGGTGATTTGAACTTTAGGGGGGGTATTTTTCAAAACTTTTTTATTTTACTAGTCCCAGCAGGAGGCCAAGAATCAGCAGTCTGATCGCTCTTCCATATCTGCTGATCACCGCTACACAGCTGTGAACACCAAATGTGCTCATCTATCTCACACAGCTGTTGTCGGGTGAAACAGGAAGTGAGTCATGTTAGCTACAGGAGTCATCACATGACCCTGTGCTTACCATGACAACCATCAGATACACGTGATCACGTCACATGCCTTCTGGTGGCGGCCTGTGAGTATGCGGTTACCGCGATCACCATTAAAATTCCGCTGCCACATCTTGATAGTGCCATTTAAGGGGTTAACAGGTGTGGGTGATTCCACTCAAATGCGCGGCACACGTCAGCTGTACAAATCAGCTGACATGTGCGTGGATCACCGCCTGCAGCAGCATGTGGGGATTAACACTGACTGCTAGGACGTAAAATTACTGCCCATGGTCGATAAGGGGTTAAAGCAATGTGGGGGGGGTTAACTTTTCCTCACAAAAACTATACTTTAGCAATAAAGTTTTGCATTTTTACAAGGGTAACAAGAGAAAATGCACCATACATTTGTTGTGCAATTTCTCTCGAGTACACATATACCCAATGTGTGGTGGAAATCTACTGTTTGGGCACACGGCAGGGTTCGGAAGCGAAGGAGCGACATTTGAAATTTAGAGCGTAAAATTGTGTGGAATAGATAGCAGATGCCATGTCGCGTGTGGAGAGCCGCTGATGTTGCTAAACAGTAGAAACTACCCATAAGTGATCCCATTTTCAAAGCTAGACGCCTCAATTAATTTATCTAGATATTTGGAGAGCACCTTGCTTCAAAAAAAATTTATAACTGAGCCATGAAAATGAAAACTGCACCCATCAATTCACCTAGGGGTGCAGCGACTATATTGATGCTTCAGGTGTGTCACAATTTTATACCATCGGGCGGTGGGTGATCAAACAATGCTGTAACCTCTGACATCCATTACAGCACTGTCTGATCGCCCACGTTGAAGGGCCTAACGCTTTGCCTGACATTTTTGGAAACAGGATTTTGAGGGTGGGAAGTATAAGGACTGTATCAGTTCCTTCATCAGATATCTCAGCCTCCTGATGAACCCAATGGGGATAACGCGTTGAGGCAGAATATTTCATGAACTATCAAGCAGTCTACAGTATCTGACTCAACCTCCCGATAAGTACTCTACCATTTACTATAACTGATTTATGACTATTTCCACAGGGCTGAACTAGGCCCTCCCAGGGCCAGCCTTTGTGGTGCCAGGCACCACAAGAACCCAAGATGAAAATCCTCCGCTGTCAGGTAGTGTACTGATATATAGGTATTACAATAGGGAGAGAGTCTGTGTCAGAATACTGTCGGAGTAATCGGTCTATAGTGTTTGACTACCTCCTCATAAGTACCCTAAATAAATGTATATTTGAATTATCATTGTGTTAGATTTGTACACAGGGTTACTCTAGGGCAGTGATGGCGAACCTATGGCACGCGTGCTGTCGCCCGATCCTGCAGTTTTGGTCTGCTAGTGCAGTCGCGCCGGCAGATCAAATCTGTGTTGGAGCGGAGGAGACATTTCTCCTCCGCTCTGACACTCCTCCTCCCCAGGCTGCAGTGGGTTGCCTAGGAGACGGAGGAGCGTCAGAGAGCAGCGCCAGCGCCGTCTGCTGGCTGCGTGGGAACTGAGGACCCAGCGGCACGCAGCGGGGGAGCGTGTGCAGGTAAGATGTGTGTTGCTTTTTTTTTTTTTTTATAACTCGTGTGCGGCACATGGCAGCGTGGGGCGGGACAGGGGTAACGCACATGGCAGCGTGGGGCGGGACAGGGGTAACGCACATGGCAGCGTGGGGCGTGACAGGGGTAACGCACATGGCAGCGTGGGGCGTGACAGGGGTAACGCACATGGCAGCGTGGGGCGGGACAGGGGTAACGCACATGGCAGCGTGGGGCGGGACAGGGGTAACGCACATGGCAGCGTGGGGCGGGACAGGGGTAACGCACATGGCAGCGTGGGGCGGGACAGGGGTAACGCACATGGCAGCGTGGGGCGGGACAGGGGTAACGCACATGGCAGCGTGGGGCGGGACAGGGGTAACGCACATGGCAGCGTGGGGCGGGACAGGGGTAACGCACATGGCAGCGTGGGGCGGGACAGGGGTAACGCACATGGCAGCGTGGGGCGGGACAGGGGTAACGCACATGGCAGCGTGGGGCGGGACAGGGGTAACGCACATGGCAGCGTGGGGCGGGACAGGGGTAACGCACATGGCAGCGTGGGGCGGGACAGGGGTAACGCACATGGCAGCGTGGGGCGGGACAGGGGTAACGCACATGGCAGCGTGGGGCGGGACAGGGGTAACGCACATGGCAGCGTGGGGCGGGACAGGGGTAACGCACATGGCAGCGTGGGGCGGGACAGGGGTAACGCACATGGCAGCGTGGGGCGGGACAGGGGTAACGCACATGGCAGCGTGGGGCGGGACAGGGGTAACGCACATGGCAGCGTGGGGCGGGACAGGGGTAACGCACATGGCAGCGTGGGGCGGGACAGGGGTAACGCACATGGCAGCGTGGGGCGGGACAGGGGTAACGCACATGGCAGCGTGGGGCGGGACAGGGGTAACGCACATGGCAGCGTGGGGCGGGACAGGGGTAACGCACATGGCAGCGTGGGGCGGGACAGGGGTAACGCACATGGCAGCGTGGGGCGGGACAGGGGTAACGCACATGGCAGCGTGGGGCGGGACAGGGGTAACGCACATGGCAGCGTGGGGCGGGACAGGGGTAACGCACATGGCAGCGTGGGGCGGGACAGGGGTAACGCACATGGCAGCGTGGGGCGGGACAGGGGTAACGCACATGGCAGCGTGGGGCGGGACAGGGGTAACGCACATGGCAGCGTGGGGCGGGACAGGGGTAACGCACATGGCAGCGTGGGGCGGGACAGGGGTAACGCACATGGCAGCGTGGGGCGGGACAGGGGTAACGCACATGGCAGCGTGGGGCGGGACAGGGGTAACGCACATGGCAGCGTGGGGCGGGACAGGGGTAACGCACATGGCAGCGTGGGGCGGGACAGGGGTAACGCACATGGCAGCGTGGGGCGGGACAGGGGTAACGCACATGGCAGCGTGGGGCGGGACAGGGGTAACGCACATGGCAGCGTGGGGCGGGACGAAGGGAATTTTGTTACTTACCGTAAATTCCTTTTCTTCTAGCTCCAATTGGGAGACCCAGACGATTGACGATTGGGTGTATAGCTACTGCCTCCGGAGGCCACACAAAGCACTACACTAAAAAGTGTAAGGCCCCTCCCCTTCTGGCTATACACCCCCTGTGGGATCACGGGCTGCTCAGTTTTAGTGCTAAAGCAAGAAGGAGGAAAGCCAATAACTGGTTTAAACAAATTCAATCCGAAGTAACATCGGAGAACTGAAACCGTTCAACATGAACAACATGTGTACCCGAAAAAAACAAAAATCCCGAAGGAAACAGGGCGGGTGCTGGGTCTCCCAATTGGAGCTAGAAGAAAAGGAATTTACGGTAAGTAACAAAATTCCCTTCTTCTTCGGCGCTCCATTGGGAGACCCAGACGATTGGGACGTCCAAAAGCAGTCCCTGGGTGGGTAAATTAATACCTCAAGTTTGAGCTGCAAAACAGCTCTCCCCTACGAGGAGGCAACCGCCGCCTGCAGGACTCTTCTACCTAGGCTGGCGTCCGCCGAAGCGTAGGTATGCACCTGATAATGTTTGGTGAAAGTGTGCAGACTCGACCAGGTAGCTGCCTGGCACACCTGTTGAGCCGTAGCCTGGTGTCGTAATGCCCAGGACGCACCCACGGCTCTGGTAGAATGGGCCTTCAGCCCTGATGGAACCGGCAGCCCAGCAGAACGGTAGGCTTCAAGAATTGGTTCCTTGATCCATCGAGCAAGGGTGGATTTGGAAGCCTGCGATCCTTTGCGCTTACCAGCGACAAGGACAAAGAGTGCATCCGAGCGGCGCAGGGGCGCCGTGCGGGAAGAAGGGAATTTTGTTACTTACCGTAAATTCCTTTTCTTCTAGCTCCTATTGGGAGACCCAGACGATTGGGTGTATAGTACTGCCTCCGGAGGCCACACAAAGCATTACACTAAAAAGTGTAAGGCCCCTCCCCTTCTGGCTATACACCCCCAGTGGGATCACTGGCTCACCAGTTTTAGTGCAAAAGCAAGAAGGAGGAAAGCCAATAACTGGTTTAAACAAATTCACTCCGAAGTAACATCGGAGAACTGAAAACCATTCCACATGAACAACATGTGTACCCGAAAAAACCAACAATCCCGAAGGACAACAGGGCGGGTGCTGGGTCTCCCAATAGGAGCTAGAAGAAAAGGAATTTACGGTAAGTAACAAAATTCCCTTCTTCTTCGGCGCTCCATTGGGAGACCCAGACGATTGGGACGTCCAAAAGCTGTCCCTGGGTGGGTAAAGAAATACCTCATGTTAGAGCTGCAAAGACAGCCCTCTTCTACGGGGAGGCAACTGCCGCCTGCAGGACCCTTCTACCTAGGCTGGCGTCCGCCGAAGCATAGGTATGCACCTGACAATGTTTGGTGAAAGTGTGCAGACTCGACCAGGTAGCTGCCTGGCACACCTGTTGAGCCGTAGCCTGGTGTCGTCATGCCCAGGACGCACCCACGGCTCTGGTAGAATGGGCCTTCAGCCCTGATGGAACCGGAAGCCCCGCAGAACGGTAGGCTTCAAGAATTGGTTCCTTGATCCATCGAGCCAGGGTGGATTTTGCAGCCTGCGATCCCTTGCGCTGACCAGTGACAAGGACAAAGAGTGCATCCGAGCGGCGCAGGGGCGCCGTGCGGGAATGTAGATTCTGGGTGCTCTACACCAGATCCAACAATGCAAAGCCATTACATATCGATGAAATGGATAAAAGGAAGGTAAGGAGATCTCCTGATTGTGATAAAAAAGGGGATACCACCTTAGGGAGAAACTCTGGGATCGGACGCAGCACTACCTTATCTTGGTGAACACCAGGAAGGGAGCTTTGGATGACCGCGCTGCTAGTTCGGACACTCTCCGAAGAGACTTGACCGCTACCAGAAAGGCCACTTTCTGTGAAAGTCGAGAAAGTGAAAACATCCCTCAGAGGCTCGAAGGGCGGCTCCTGGAGAGCAATTAATACCCTGTGCAGATCCCACGGGTCTAACGGCCTCTTGTACGGAGGGACAATGTGATAACCCCCCTGCAGGAACGTGCGTACCTGAGGAAGTCGTACTAGGTGCTTCTGAAAGAATACCGACAGCGCTGCGACTTGTCCTTTAAGGGAGCCGAGCGACAAACCTTTTCCCAATCCAGATGCAGGAAGGGAGGAAAAAGGAGACAATGCAAATGGCCAGGGAGACACTCCCGAAGCAGAGCACCAAGATAAGAATAACTTCCACGTCTTGTGGTAGATCTTGGCAGACGTCGGCTTCCTAGCCCGTCTCCTGGTGGCAATGACGTCTTGAGATAATCCTGAAGACGCTAGGATCTCGGACTAGATGGCCATACAGTCAGGATCAGGGCCGTAGAATTCAGTGGAAAAAACGGCCCTTGGGACAGTAAGTCTGGCCGGTCTGAGAGTGCCCACGGTTGGCCGACCGTGAGATGCCACAGATCCGGGAACCACGACCTCCTCGGCCAGTCTGGGACGACGAGGATGGCGCGGCGGCAAGCGGAGCTGAGCTTGCGTAGCACTCTGGGCAACAGTGCCAGAGGTGGAAACACATAGGGTAGCTGGAACTGCGACCAATCCTGAACTAGGGCGCCTGCCGCCAGAGCTCTCTGCTCGTAAGACCGCGCCATGAAAATCGGGACCTTGTTGTTGTGCCGAGACGCCATTAGGTCGACGTCCGGCATCCCCCAGCTGCTACAGATTTCCTGACACCATTCTGGGTGCAGAGGCCATTCCCCTGCGTCCATGCCCAGGCGACTGAGGAAGTCTGCTTCCCAATGTTCTACGCCCGGGATGTGAACTGCGGATATGGTGGATGCTCTGTCCCCCACCCACGTCAGAATCCGCCGGATTGCCTAGTAGGCTTGGCGATGCGTGTTCCGCCTTGGTGGGCGATGTCTGCCACCGCTGTGGAATTGTCCGACTGAATTCGGATCCGTTTTCCTTCCAGCCACTGCTGGAAGGCTTGCAGGGCAAGATACACTGCCCAGATTTCCAGAACATTGATCTGAAGGATGGACTCCTCTGAAGAGAGTCCTTGACCGTCTGAGAAGGGAAACGTTCCTGTCTAGGGACGTCGACTCCCCAACCCATTGGCAAAGCATGTCCCATTGAAGTGGACGCAGATGAAACTGCGCGAAAGTGACTGCCTCTGCATGAGGCGTCTTAAGGGGTGTGACTGGCCTTGAAGGAGAGACTGCACCCCCGTCTGTAGTGAACGCTGCTTGTCCAGCGGAAGCTTCACTATCGCTGAGGGAGTGTGAAACTCCATGCCCAGATATGTCAGCGATTGGGTCGGTGCCCGATGTAACCTTGAAAAGTTGATGATCCACCCGAAACTCTGGAGAGTCTCCAGCGCCCCGTTCAGGCCGTGTTGGCATGCCTCTTGAGAGGGTGCCTTGACAAGTGGATCGTCCCAGTAAGGATCACAGGGTGACCCTGAGAGTGCAGGACTGCTCCCACTGCTGCCCTGAACTTGGTGAAAACCCGTAGGGCTGTCGCCAGACCGAAGGGCAGGGCTACGCACTGAAGATGCTCGTCTTCAATAACGAAACGTAGCAAACGCTGGTGCTCTGGAGCAATCGGCACGTGGAGATAAGCATCCTGATATCTATTGATGCTAGGAAATCTCCTTGAGACATTGAGGCAATGACGGAGCGGAGGGTTACATCCGGAACCGCCTGGCCTTCACGTGCTTGGTGAGCAGTTTTAGGTCCAGAACGGAACGGAAAGAGCCACCCTTTTTTGGTACCCCAATCAGATTGGAGGAAAAAACCGTGTCTTGTTCCTGAAGAGGAACAGGGATTACCACTCCTTCTGCCTGCAGAAGAGCATCGGCTCGGTGGGGGGGGGGGGGGGGGGGGGGGGGAGTTCTGAAGAATCGAGCCGGAGGACGAGAACAGAGCTCTATCCTGTACACGTGAGACATAATGTCTCTCACCCACCGGTCTGTGACCTGCGGCAGCTAAATGTCGCCAAGCGGGAGAGTCTACCACCAACCGCGGATGCGGAGGGAGGGAGCTGAAGTCATGAGGAGACCGCCTCGGTAGCGGTTCCTCCTGCAGCCTTCCTTGGGCGTAATTGAGCCCGGCCGGAATTTGAGCCCCTCTGAGCCTTTTGAGCCCTTTTGGACGAGGACAATTGGGACCTGCCCGAGCCTGGGAGGGACCGAAACCTCGACTGTCCCCCCAGGACAGCATTACTAGGGTAAGTCGCAATGCAGACATTGCGAGGTTAAGGACACCACCTGCGGCACAGATGTACATGTGCTCAAGACCAGCTGCGCAAGACCAGCTGAAATAGCTTAGAGTGCCCATACGGCTGCGAATGCCGGAGCAACCGACACGCTGATAGCTTCACAGACAGATTTCAACCAGAGGTCCATCTGTCTGTCAGTGGCATCTTTAAGTGACGTCCCATCTCCACTGCAACTATGGATCTAGCCGCAAGCCTGGAGATTGGGGGATCCACCTTTGGACCCTGGGTCCAGCGCTTTACCACGTCAGGGGGAAGGGATAACGTGTATCCTTAATACGTTTGGAGAAAACGCTTATCTGGTAAGCGTGGTGTTTCTGAACTGCTTCTCTGAAGTCAGCGTGGCCAGAAAAGTACTCAATATACGCATGAGATACTGAAAAAGGATTTCTCCTGCTGTAAAGCTGACTCCTCCACTGGGGGAGCTGAGGGAGCAATCTCCAACATTCCATTGATGGACGCTATAAGATCATTCACTATGGCGTCACCATCCGGTGTATCCGGATTGAGAGCGGTGTCAGGACCAAAGCCCTGATCAGCTACGTCTGCCTCATCATACAGAGAGTCCTCCCGCTGGGACCTTGACCAGTGATGAAGCCGAGTGCCGCACCCAGCGAGCTAGCTTAGGCTGTCTGGGACTGCCGTCCGTGTCAGAGCCTTCTGGGACCCCCCCGGAGCACTGATTATGTTCCAAATGAGGGTGGCCAGGGAGCATTAATCAAGATTGCCCATGGCCTGTCTGGACTGCAAAGTCTCTATCCCATGACAATCTATCAGCCGAAACTGCAACTCCGTCCCTGTCCCTGGACAGGGTTCACAGGTGGTTCCTTTGGCCACCTCTAGTAGAGACCCCGGCTGACCAAGTGCTACAGGGGTGCATTGCACACAATGGGGGTCAGTGGAACCTGCCGGTGGAACAGTATCACATGCAGGAAAAGCAGCATAGAAAAGCCTGTGTTGCTTTTTTGCTGCTGTATTCTAGCCATCTATGCAATGTATAGCATACAAGCATAAACACTTCAGCACATGCAATACAAGCAGCAAAGAAAGCCTGTGCCTTGGCACCCTTGCTTTTTTGCTGCTGTTGTCCAGCCATCTAGGAGAATATAGCCAAGAGTAGCGACCGTACAGTGCAATGTATAGCATACAAGCATAAGTACAAATGAACACTTCAGCACATGCAATACAAGCAGCCTATAAAGCCTGTGCCTTGGCACCCATGCTTTTTTGCTGCTGTTGTCCAGCCCTCTAGGAGAATATAGCCAAGAGTAGCGACCGTACAGTGCAATGTATAGCATACAAGCATAAGTACAAATGAACACTTCAGCACATGCAATACAAGCAGCCTAGAAAAACTGTGCCTTAGCACCCTTGCTTTTTTGCTGCTGTTATCTCGCCATCTAGGAGGGCATATAGCCAAAGATAGCGACCGTACAGTGCAGTGTATAGCATACAAGCATAAAATACAAATGGACACTTCGGTATTTAGTGGGGTCAGCACTTCAGGTGCTGCTTACCGCCCGCCTATAACGCGGGTGTGTGGTCGCCAGAGCCCTGTGAGTGGTTGCCCAGAGCATGTCTCCGTTCCCCAGCTCGGACTGCGTGCAGGAATGGCTGCCGGCGTCCTTCTCCAGCTCGTGTGACGAGGGGCGGGCCGTGGGCGTGCCCCAGACAAGAGCGGGAAACTGGCGTCCCACTGTGTCCAGTGAAGGGGGCTGGAGAATGCAAAGCAGACTCCAGCCCTCGGCGCTGACTGTCTGTACAGCGTCCCGCCTCACCCCTGACTGGCAGGGCTGGAGGCGGGAACGAAACGAAAACTAGGCCGCAAAGCCGGGGACTCGAGTAATAAGCGCGGCCGTCCATGTGCACGGCCAGCGCGGAAGTCCCCGGCGCACCACAAGTCCCAGCCGCGCCACAATGTAAAAAACACCCAGCAGCGGCCGGCGCGGCAGTTCCCAATACATAAAGTCACTCAGCAAAGCTGTAGTGAATAATAGCACGAGCGCTCCGCGCTGTTGCCCCCGGCGCACTAACACTCCCAGCAATGCTGGTGTGTGTGTGCGCGCTTGCCCGGGGACACAGAGTACCTTAATGTAGCAGGGCCTGTCCCTGACGATACTCAGCTCCATATCCAGCAGGTTCTCTGGGTCTGTGGATGGAGCCCGGTCTCAGTGCCTGGAGACCTGTAAGATCCCACTTCACCCAGAGCCCTGAGGGGGGATGGGGAAGGAAAACAGCATGTGGGCTCCAGCCTCCGTACCCGCAATGGGTACCTCAACCTTAACAAACACCCGACAAAAGTGGGGTGAGAAGGGAGCATGCTGGGGGCCCTAGTATGGGCCCTCTTTTCTTACATCCGACATAGTCAGCAGCTGCTGCTGACTAAACAGTGGAGCTATGCGTGGATGTCTGACCTCCTTCGCACAAAGCAGAAAACTGGTGAGCCAGTGATCCCACTGGGGGTGTATAGCCAGAAGGGGAGGGGCCTTACACTTTTTAGTGTAATGCTTTGTGTGGCCTCCGGAGGCAGTACTATACACCCAATCGTCTGGGTCTCCCAATGGAGCGCCGAAGAAATGTAGATTCTGAGTGCTCTCACGAGATCCAACAAATGCAAATCCTTTTCAAACCGATGAACTGGATGAGGACAAAAGGAAGGTAAGGAGATATCCTGATTGAGATGAAAAGAGGATACCACCTTAGGGAGAAACTCCTGAATGGGGCGCAGCACTACCTTGTCCTGGTGAAAAACCAGGAAGGGAGCTTTGGATGACAGCGCTGCCAGCTCGGATACCCTCCGAAGAGACGTGACCGCTACCAGAAAGGCCACTTTCTGTGAGAGTCGAGAAAGTGAAACATCCCTCAGAGGCTCGAAGGGCGGCTTCTGGAGAGCAACTAGTACCCTGTTCAGATCCCATGGATCTAACGGCCGTTTGTACGGAGGGACGATGTGACAACCCCCTGCAGGAACGTGCGTACCTGAGGAAGTCGTGCTAGACGCTTTTGAAAAAATACCGATAGCGCTGAGACTTGCCCTTTAAGGGAGCCGAGTGATAAGCCTTTTTCCAAACCAGATTGCAGGAAGGAAAGAAAAGTAGGCAATGCAAATGGCCAGGGGGACACTCCCTGTGCCGAGCACCAGGATAAGAAAATCTTCCACGTTCTGTGGTAGATCTTAGCAGACGTGGACTTCCTAGCCTGTCTCATGGTGGCCACGACCCCTTGGGATAATCCTGAAGATGCTAGTATCCAGGACTCAATGGCCACACAGTCAGGTTCAGGGCCGTAGAATTCAGATGGAAAAACGGCCCTTGTGACAGTAAGTCTGGCCGGTCTGGTAGCGCCCACGGTTGGCCGACCGTGAGATGCCACAGATCCGGATACCACGACCTTCTCGGCCAGTCTGGGGCGACGAGCAGGACGCGGCGGCACTCGGACCTGATCTTGCGTAGCACTCTGGGCAAGAGTGCCAGAGGGGGAAACACATAGGGCAGCTGGAACTGCGACCAATCTTGCACTAAGGCGTCTGCCGCCAGAGCTCTGTGATCGCGAGACCGTGCCATGAAAATTGGGACCTTGTTGTGCCGGGACGCCATTAGGTCGACATCCGGCCTTCCCCAGCGGCGACAGATTTCCTGAAACACGTCCGGGTGAAGGGACCATTCCCCTGCGTCCATACCCTGGCGACTGAGGAAGTCCGCTTCCCAGTTTTCTACGCCGGGGATGTGAACTGCGGATATGGTGGAGGCCGTGGCTTCCACCCACATCAGAATCCACCGGACTTCCTGGAAGGCTTGCCGACTGCGTGTCCCGCCTTGGTGGTTGATGTATGCCACCGCTGTGGAGTTGTCCGACTGAATTCGGATCTGCTTTCCTTCCAGCCACTGCTGGAAGGCTTGTAGGGCAAGATACACTGCCCTGATTTCCAGAACATTGATCTGAAGGGTGGACTCCTGCTGAGTCCACGTACCCTGAGCCCTGTGGTGGAGAAAAACTGCTCCCCACCCTGACAGACTCGCGTCTGTCGTGACCACCGCCCAGGATGGGGGTAGGAAGGACCTTCCCTGTGATAATGAGGTGGGAAGAAGCCACCATTGAAGAGAGTCCTTGGCCGTCTGGGAAAGGGAGACTTTCCTGTCTAAGGACGTCGACTTCCCGTCCCATTGGCGGAGAATGTCCCATTGAAGTGGGCGCAGATGAAACTGCGCAAACGGGACTGCCTCCATTGCTGCCACCATCTTCCCCAGGAAGTGCATGAGGCGTCTTAAGGGGTGCGACTGGCCTTGAAGGAGAGAGTGCACCCCTGTCTGTAGTGAACGCTGCTTGTCCATCGGAAGCTTCACTATCGCTGAGAGAGTATGAAACTCCATGCCAAGATATGTTAGTGATTGGGTCGGTGACAGATTTGACTTTGAAAAGTTGATGATCCACCCGAAAGTCTGGAGAGTCTCCAGCGCCACGTTCAGGCTGTGTTGGCATGCCTCTTGAGAGGGTGCCTTGACAAGTAGATCGTCCAAGTAAGGGATCACCGAGTGTCCCTGAGAGTGCAAGACTGCTACCACTGCTGCCATGACCTTGGTGAAAACCCGTGGGGCTGTCGCCAGACCAAATGGCAGGGCTACGAACTGAAGGTGTTCGTCTCCTATAACGAAGCGTAGAAAACGCTGGTGCTCTGGAGCAATCGGCACGTGGAGATAAGCATCTTTGATGTCTATTGATGCTAGGAAATCTCCTTGAGACATCGAGGCAATGACGGAGCGGAGAGATTCCATTCGGAACCGCCTGGTTTTCACGTGCTTGTTGAGCAGTTTTAGGTCCAGAACAGGAAGGAAAGAGCAGTCCTTTTTTGGCACCACAAACAGATTGGAGTAAAAACCTTGACCTCGTTCCTGAAGAGGAACAGGGATCACCACTCCTTCTGCCCTTAGAGAGCACACCGCCTGCAGAAGAGCATCGGCTCGGTCGGGATGTGGGGAAGTTCTGAAGAACCGAGGCGGAGGACGAGAACTGAACTCTATCCGGTACCCGTGAGACAAAATGTCTGTTACCCACCGGTCTTTGACCTGTGTCAGCCAAATGCCGCAAAAGCGGGAGAGCCTGCAACCGACCGAGGATGCGGAGAGAGGAGGCCGAAAGTCATGAAGCAGCCGGCTTGGAAGTGGTTCCTCCGGCTGCTTTCTTTGGGCGTGAGTGAGTCCGCCAGGAATCTGAGCTCCTCTGCTCCTTCTGAGTCCTTTTGGACGAGGAGAATTGGGCCCTGCCCGAACCTCGAAAGGACCGAAACCTCGACTGTCCCTTCCACTGTTGAGGTTTGCTTGATCTGGGCTGGGGTAAGGAAGAGTCCTTACCCTTGGACTGTTTAATGATTTCCGCCAATTGCTCACCAAACAGTCTGTCTTGAGATAATGGCAAACTGGTTAAGCATTTTTTGGAAGCAGAATCTGCTTTCCATTCCTTTAACCATAAGGCTCTGCGTAAAACCACAGAGTTGGCGGACGCCATTGACGTACGGTTGGTAGAGTCCAAGACCGCATTGATAGCGTAAGTCGCAAACGCAGACATTTGCGAGGTCAAGGACGCCACTTGCGGCACTGATGGACATATGACAGAGTCCACCTGCGCCAGACCAGCTGAAATAGCTTGGAGTGCCCACACGGCTGCGAATGCTGGAGCAAACGACGCGCCGATAGCTTCATAGACAGATTTCAACCAAAGGTCCATCTGTCTGTCATTGGCATCTTTAAGTGAAGCCCCATCTTCAACTATGG
Source organism: Anomaloglossus baeobatrachus (assembly GCF_048569485.1). Taxonomy (NCBI): domain Eukaryota; kingdom Metazoa; phylum Chordata; class Amphibia; order Anura; family Aromobatidae; genus Anomaloglossus; species Anomaloglossus baeobatrachus. Next base: position 559,917,374 of record NC_134354.1, on the reverse strand, counting down.
ATCTAGCCGCAAGCCTGGAGATTGGGGGGTCCACCTTTGGACACTGGGTCCAGCGTTTGACCACGTCAGGGGGAAAGGGATAACGTGTATCCTTAAGACGTTTGGAGAAACGCTTATCTGGATAAGCATGGTGTTTCTGGACTGCTTCTCTGAAGTCAGCGTGGTCCAGGAAAGTACTCAATTTACGTTTGGGATACCTGAAATGGAATTTCTCCTGCTGTGCTGCTGCCTCCTCCGCTGGAGGAGAAATATCCAGCAGTCTATTGATGGCCGCTATAAGATCATTCACCATGGCGTCACCATCAGGGGTATCCAGGTTGAGAGCAGTCTCAGGATTAGACTCCTGATCACCTAGCTCTGTCTCATCATACAGAGAATCCTCTCGCTGAGACCCTGACCAGCGTGATGACGCCGAGGGTCTCTCCCAGCGAGCTCGCTTAGGCTGCCTGGGACTGTCGTCCGAGTCAGAGCCTTCAGCCTGTGATGTCTGGGACCCCCTTGGAGCACGGATTAGTTCCAACTGAGGGGGACCGGGGAACATTGAATCAGCAGTACCCATGGTCTGAGTGACCGGCCTGGACTGCAAAGTTTCTAGAATTTTTGTCATAGTCACCGACATCTTATCAGCAAAAACTGCAAACTCTGTCCCCATCACCGGGGCAGGGTTCACAGGCGTCTCTGCCTGGGCCACTACTAGCATAGACTCCGGCTGACGAAGTGGCACAGGGACCGAACATTGCACACAATGGGGGTCAGGGGAACCTGCCGGTAGATCAGCCCCACATGCGGTACAGGCAGCATATGAAGCCCGTGCCTTGGCACCCTTGCTTTTTGCGGATGACATGCTGTTGTCTCCTCAGAGCAATATAGGGGTATAAGCCAAGAAGCGACCGTACAGTGCAATATATAGGTACAGACAAAAGTACACTAAACAACACTGGGGCACTAGTGGGGTCAGCACCTAGGTGCTGCTTACCGCCCGCTTAACAGCGGGTGTGTGGTCGCCAGAATCCCTTGTCTGGGTCTCCCAGGGCTATGTCCGTTCTCCAGCTCAGACTGCGTGCAGGAATGGCTGCCGGCGTCCTGTGAAGAGGGGCGGGCCGTGGGCGTGCTGCAGACAAAGAGCGGGAAACTGGCGTCCCACTGTGCCCAGTGAGAGGGCTGGAGTATGTAAATAAGACTCCAGCCCTCGGCGCTGACTATTCTACAGCGTCTCTCCCCTTCCCTGACTGACAGGGCTGGGGGCGGGAACGAAGCGTAACTAGGCCGCAGAAGCCGGGGACTAGATTTATAAGCGCTGCCGTCGTAAAAGCACGGTCGGCGCGAAGTCCCCGGCGCACCACAAGTCTCAGCCGCGCCGCAGTCACCATGGCGGCCGGCGCGGTAGTTCCCCACACATAAACTCACTCAGCAAAGCTGCAGTGAGTATAACCCAAGCGCGCAGCGCTACTGTCCCCGGCGCACTAGAACACCCAGCAACGCTGGAGTGTGTCTGTGCCTGTCTGTACGGGGACACAGAGTACCTGAATGTTGCAGGGCCTTGTCCCTGACGGTACCCAGCTCCGTATCCAGCAGGATCTCCGGGTCTGTGGATGGAGCGCGGCCTCAGAGTCTGGAGGCCGGTAAGATCCCACTTCACCAGAGCCCTTCAGGGGGATGGGGAAGGAAAACAGCATGTGGGCTCCAGCCTCCGTACCCGCAATGGGTACCTCAACCTTAACAAACACCGCCGACAAAAGTGGGGTGAGAAGGGAGCATGCTGGGGGCCCTAGTATGGGCCCTCTTTTCTTCCATCCGACATAGTCAGCAGCTACTGCTGACTAAACAGTGGAGCTATGCGTGGATGTCTGACCTCCTTCGCACAAAGCATAAAACTGAGCAGCCCGTGATCCCACGGGGGGTGTATACCCAGAAGGGGAGGGGCCTTACACTTTTTAGTGTAGTGCTTTGTGTGGCCTCCGGAGGCAGTAGCTATACACCCAATCGTCAATCGTCTGGGTCTCCCAATGGAGCGCCGAAGAAAGGGGTAACGCACATGGCAGCGTGGGGCGGGACAGGGGTAACGCACATGGCAGCGTGGGGCGGGACAGGGGTAACGCACATGGCAGCGTGGGGCGGGACAGGGGTAACGCACATGGCAGCGTGGGGCGGGACAGGGGGAACGCACATGGCAGCGTGGGGCGGGACAGGGGGAACGCACATGGCAGCGTGGGGCGGGACAGGGGGAACGCACATGGCAGCGTGGGGCGGGACAGGGGGAACGCACATGGCAGCGTGGGGCGGGACAGGGGGAACGCACATGGCAGCGTGGGGCGGGACAGGGGGAACGCACATGGCAGCGTGGGGCGGGACAGGGGGAACGCACATGGCAGCGTGGGGCGGGACAGGGGGAACGCACATGGCAGCGTGGGGCGGGACAGGGGGAACGCACATGGCAGCGTGGGGCGGGACAGGGGGAACGCACATGGCAGCGTGGGGCGGGACAGGGGGAACGCACATGGCAGCGTGGGGCGGGACAGGGGGAACGCACATGGCAGCGTGGGGCGGGACAGGGGGAACGCACATGGCAGCGTGGGGCGGGACAGGGGGAACGCACATGGCAGCGTGGGGCGGGACAGGGGGAACGCACATGGCAGCGTGGGGCGGGACAGGGGGAACGCACATGGCAGCGTGGGGCGGGACAGGGGGAACGCACATGGCAGCGTGGGGCGGGACAGGGGGAACGCACATGGCAGCGTGGGGCGGGACAGGGGGAACGCACATGGCAGCGTGGGGCGGGACAGGGGGAACGCACATGGCAGCGTGGGGCGGGACAGGGGGAACGCACATGGCAGCGTGGGGCGGGACAGGGGGAACGCACATGGCAGCGTGGGGCGGGACAGGGGGAACGCACATGGCAGCGTGGGGCGGGACAGGGGGAACGCACATGGCAGCGTGGGGCGGGACAGGGGGACCGCACATGGCAGCGTGGGGCGGGACAGGGGGACCGCACATGGCAGCGTGGGGCGGGACAGGGGGACCGCACATGGCAGCGTGGGGCGGGACAGGGGGACCGCACATGGCAGCGTGGGGCGGGACAGGGGGACCGCACATGGCAGCGTGGGGCGGGACAGGGGGACCGCACATGGCAGCGTGGGGCGGGACAGGGGGACCGCACATGGCAGCGTGGGGCGGGACAGGGGGAACGCACATGGCAGCGTGGGGCGGGACAGGGGGAACGCACATGGCAGCGTGGGGCGGGACAGGGGGAACGCACATGGCAGCGTGGAGCGGGACAGGGGGAACGCACATGCCAGCGTGGGGTGTGGGGTGGAACACGCATGCCAGCATGGGGGGGGGGATGACACACATGCCAGGATGGGGGGGGGGGGGGGATGACACACATGCCAGGATGGGGGGGGGGGGGGGGGATGACACGCATGCCAGGATGGGGGAGGGGGGGATGACACGCATGCCAGGATGGGGGAGGGGGGGATGACACGCATGGCAGGATGGAGGAGGGGGGGATGACACGCATGGCAGGATGGAGGAAAACATGCATGGCAGGATGGAGGAAAACATGCATGGCAGGATGGAGGAAAACATGCATGGCAGGATGGAGGAAAACATGCATGGCAGGATGGAGGAAAACATGCATGGCAGGATGGAGGAAAACATGCATGGCAGGATGGAGGAAAACATGCATGGCAGGATGGAGGAAAACATGCATGGCAGGATGGAGGAAAACATGCATGGCAGGATGGAGGAAAACATGCATGGCAGGATGGAGGAAAACATGCATGGCAGGATGGAGGAAAACATGCATGGCAGGATGGAGGAAAACATGCATGGCAGGATGGAGGAAAACATGCATGGCAGGATGGAGGAAAACATGCATGGCAGGATGGAGGAAAACATGCATGGCAGGATGGAGGAAAACATGCATGGCAGGATGGAGGAAAACATGCATGCCAGGATGGAGGAAAACATGCATGCCAGGATGGAGGAAAACATGCATGCCAGGATGGAGGAAAACATGCATGCCAGGATGGAGGAAAACATGCATGCCAGGATGGAGGAAAACATGCATGCCAGGATGGAGGAAAACATGCATGCCAGGATGGAGGAAAACATGCATGCCAGGATGGAGGAAAACATGCATGCCAGGATGGAGGAAAACATGCATGCCAGGATGGAGGAAAACATGCATGCCAGGATGGAGGAAAACATGCATGCCAGGATGGAGGAAAACATGCATGCCAGGATGGAGGAAAACATGCATGCCAGGATGGAGGAAAACATGCATGCCAGGATGGAGGAAAACATGCATGCCAGGATGGAGGAAAACATGCATGCCAGGATGGAGGAAAACATGCATGCCAGGATGGAGGAAAACATGCATGCCAGGATGGAGGAAAACATGCATGCCAGGATGGAGGAAAACATGCATGCCAGGATGGAGGAAACATGCATGCCAGGATGGAGGAAAACATGCATGCCAGGATGGAGGAAACATGCCACGATAGGGTACATTTACCAGGAAGGGGTACATTTACCTGGATGGGGTAAATTAACCAGGATTGGGAACATTTACCAGGAATGGGGTACATGCCGGGATGGGGGAACATTTACAAGGATGGGCAATATGTCAGGATGGGGTACATTTACCAGCATGGGGGAACATGCCAGAATGGGTAACATTTACCAGGATGGAGGACATTTACCAGGATGGGCCCGTGATGGGGACAAATATACCAGAATGTAGGAAATCTATATCAGGATGGGGGACATGTTTACCAGGAAGTGGCCGAGGAAGGGGGACAGAACTACACAATGAAAGGGGAGGGGAGCCACTCGTACGTCTTTATGGGATTTCGAGATGTTCAGACTTTGAAATGTAGATGTGGATTACAGGGGGAAATCTGATTGCCTTCCAGGCTAAAATCTGTCTAATATGCTGCAATTTTTTTCCAGAAAGATCAATCCAACTGCTGTGTCTGGAAAGGGCAGTGGCTCAGCTTCAATGTGTGGTAAGCATGAGCGTGATACCCCCTGCTGAGAAGACGGCAAAGGTAAGATTAAAATCAATTCTTTATATAATAGGATTGGTTGGCACTTCAGAAAAAAAATTGGGTTTAGGGCTACAGTTTGGGCACTTGGCCTGTAAAAGGTTCGCCATGACTGGACTAGGGCCTTTCATGGCAAGCCTTCATGGAGCGGGGACACCACAAAAACTTAAAGGGAACCTGTCATCAGAAATTTTGCACTAAACCTAAAAGATTCCCCCTCTGCAGCTCCTGGGCTGCATTCTAGCAAGGTTCCTGTTGTTCTTGTGCCCCCTTTCTGACCAAAATAAAGACTTTATAAAGTGGTACCTTTTTGTATTCAGATCTTGATAATGGTACACGGGGGCGGGCTCTCTGGTGTCCATTAGTCTGCCTCCTGTTGCTTTACGTCGTCCCCCATCGCGCTATTTCAAAGAGGTGACGTGAGGTAAGATGGCCAGCGCTTGGGCAGAACGGTGGAGACGGCGGTGAAAGCGCGAGCACGAGATTATGGGCGGGTACTTGCTGATGAAAATCACAGCGGCGCCCATAATCTCACGTATGCACCATGCCACTCTCGCGGGACTGTGCACAGTGTGATCGCTGGTGACGTGTTGCGCAGGCTTAAGATTATGGGCGGTGCTGTGATTTTCATCAGCAAGTACCCGCCCATAATCTCATGCTCGCGCTTTCACCGCCACCTCCACCGTTCTGCGCAAGCGCTGGCCAGATGACCTCACGTCATCTCTTTGAAATTGCGCGATGGGGGACGGCCTAAAGCGACAGGAGGCAGACTAACGGACACCAGACGGCCCGCCCCCGTGTACCATTATCAAGATCTGAATACAAAAAGGTACCACTTTATAAAGTCTTTATTTTGGTCAGAAAGGGGGCACAAGAACAACAGGTACCTTGCTAGAATGCAGCCCAGGAGCTGCAGAGGGGGAATCTTTTAGGTTTAGTGCAACATTTCTGATGACAGGTTCCCTTTAAGGTGAAAAAAGAGAATTTTGTTTACTTACCGTAAATTCTTTTTCTTATAGTTCCGACATGGGAGACCCAAACCATGGGTGTATAGCTACTGCCTCCGGAGGACACACAAAGTACTACACTCAAACGTGTAGCTCCTCCCTCCGGCTATATACACCCCCTGGATGACAATCTACCCAGTTCAGTGCAAAAGCTGAAGGAGGACATCCACCCATAAGTAGAGAAAGAGTAAAACTCGGAAAGACCAGAACTCTGTCTACTAACAACAGCCGGTGAAACACACGGAACAAAAAACTGCCAACAGGCAACAGGGAGGGTGCTGGGTCTCCCATGTCGGAACTATAAGAAAAAGAATTTACGGTAAGTAAACAAAATTCTCTTTTTCTTTATCGTTCCTTATGGGAGACCCAAACCATGGGACGTTCCAAAGCAGTCCATGGGCGGGAAATAAACCAACTGAGAAGTAGGCAAAACCTAACTTCACAAATGGGCGACAGCCGCCTGAAGAATGCATCTGCCCAAGCTCGCATCTGCCGAAGCATGAGCATGCACCTGGTAGTGCTTCGAAAAAGTGTGCAGACTGGACCATGTGGCAGCCTGACAAACCTGCTGAGCCGTAGCCTGGTGCCTGAAAGCCCAGGAGGCACCGACAGCTCTGGTCGAGTGCGCCTTAATCCCCGGCGGGGGAGGCACCTGAGAACACTGGTAGGCATCGGAGATAGCCGACCTGATCCAACGAGCTAGAGTCGGTTTAGAAGCAGCGAGACCCTTGCGCTGACCAGTGGTTAGCACAAAAAGAGATGTGCACAGCCTAAAAACAGCGGTGCGTGACACATAGATTCGGAGCGCCCGCACCAAATCTAAGGAGTGCAACGCCTTCTCAAAGCGATGCACCGGGGCCGGACAAAGAGAAGGCAATGAAATGTCCTGGTTAAGGTGGAAAGGAGACACCACCTTAGGGAGAAAGTCCGGAGTCGGACGAAGAACCACCTTGTCTTGGTGAAACACCAAAAAGGGGGATTCCGAAGAGAGCGCAGCCAAATCCGAAACTCTCCTGAGAGAAGTTATGGCTACTAGAAAAACAGCTTTCTGTGAAAGTCTAGACAAGGGAACCTCCCTGAGAGGCTCAAAGGGGGGTTTCTGTAAGGCCGTGAGGACCAGATTAAGGTCCCAGGGATCCAAGGGCCGCCGGTAAGGAGGAATGATGTGAGATGCGCCCTGCATGAAGGTGCGCACCTGAGCCAGTCGGGCGATACGCCGCTGGAACAATACCGACAGAGCCGACACCTGTCCCTTGAGGGAATTGAGGGACAGTCCTAGCTGTAGACCGGACTGTAGAAAAGACAGGATGGTCGGCAAGGAGAACGGCCAAGGGGCATGGCCGGACGAACGACACCAGGACAGGAAAATTTTCCAAGTCCTGTGGTAAATCTTGGCCGAGGAAGACTTCCGAGCCTGAGTCATGGTGGAGATGACCTCAGAGGGAATGCCTGAAGCCGTCAGGATCCAGGACTCAAGAGCCACGCCATCAATCTGAGAGCCGCAGAATTCTGGCGGAAGAACGGACCTTGAGAGAGAAGGTCCGGGAGACGCCACGGCACCTCTACGGACAGACGGAGCAGGTCTGGGTACCACGCTCGCCTGGGCCAGTCCGGAGCAATGAGCATGACTCGACGGCCCTCCATTCTGATCTTGCGCAGAACCCTGGGCAAGAGCGCTAGAGGGGGAAACACATAGGCCAGGCGGAACTGAGACCAATCTTGAACCAGTGCGTCTGCTGCGAAGGCTTGAGGATCGTGGGAGCGAGCCACGTAAACCGGAACCTTGTTGTTGTGCCGGGATGCCATTAGATCTACCTCTGGAGTGCCCCACTTGCGGAAGAGTGATTTGAACACTGACGAATGCAGGGCCCACTCGCCGCCGTCTACGGTTTGACGGCTGAGATAATCGGCCTCCCAGTTTTCTACGCCTGGGATGTGGACTGCAGATATGGTGGACTTCGAGTCCTCCGTCCACTGGAGGATTCGTTGAACCTCCAGCATCGCCAGACGGCTGTGAGTCCCGCCCTGGTGATTGATGTAGGCAACCGCTGTCGCGTTGTCTGACTGGACTCGGATGTGCTTGCCCACCAACAGGTGGTGAAAGGCTAGGAGAGCTAGAAACACAGCTCTGATCTCCAGCACATTGATTGAGAGAGCTGATTCGGACGAAGTCCAAGTGCCCTGAGCTCGGTGATGGAGAAATACTGCTCCCCAACCGGAGAGACTGGCATCCGTGGTGAGGATTACCCAGGACGGAGTCAGGAAGGAGCATCCCTGTGACAGAGAGAGGGGCCGAAGCCACCGCTGAAGAGAGCTCCTGGTTTGTGGCGACAGAGCCACCAGCCTGTGCAAGGAAGAGATCCGCTTGTCCCAACAGCGGAGGATGTCCAGCTGCAGGGGACGCAGATGGAACTGAGCAAAGGGAACCGCTTCCATTGACGCCACCATCTGACCCAGCACCCGCATGAGGTGTCTGATGGAATGACGGCGGTGCCTCAGCAGAGAGCGTACCGCCAGACGAAGAGACTGCTGTTTGACTAAGGGCAGCTTCACAAGTGCCGGCAGAGTCTCGAATTGCATCCCTAGGTACTCGAGTTTCTGGGTTGGAATCAGAGTGGACTTGGGCAAATTGACAAGCCACCCGAACTGGACTAGAATGGCGAGAGTGAGCGAGACACTCCGCTGGCAGTCTGCACTGGATGAGGCCTTGACTAGAAGGTCGTCCAGGTAAGGAATCACTGCCAACCCCTGGAGGTGCAGGACCGCAACCACTGCTGCCATGACCTTGGTGAATACTCGAGGGGCCGTGGCTAGGCCGAAGGGGAGAGCCACGAATTGGAAATGTTCCTCTCCGATTGCAAAGCGTAGCCAACGCTGGTGCGAAACCGCAATAGGAACATGCAGATAGGCATCTCTGATGTCGATGGATGCCAGAAAATCTCCTTGGGTCATTGAGGCAATGACCGATCTCAGAGATTCCATGCGAAAATGCCGCACCTGAACGTGCTTGTTGAGAAGCTTGAGATCCAGGATGGGCCGGAAGGAACCGTCCTTTTTGGGGACTAGAAAGAGGTTTGAGTAGAAACCGCTGAACCGTTCCCGGGCGGGAACCGGAACAATTACACCGTTGGCCTGCAGGGATGCCACGGCCTGAGAGAAGGCGGCGGCTTTGGAGCAGGGGGGGGGTGGACAGAAAAAATCTGTTTGGCGGGCTGGAAGAAAATTCTATCCTGTAGCCGTGGGAGATGATATCCCGCACCCACTGATCGGAGACGTGTTGAAACCACACGTCGCCAAAGTGGGAGAGCCTGCCACCGACCAAGGACGTTGCTGGCGTAGCCAGATAGTCAAGAGGAGGCTGCCTTAGTGGCAGCGGCTCCTCCGGCCTTTTGAGGACGCGGCTTTGCGCGCCAGTTGGGTTTACGATCCTTGGCTGCGGTAGTGGACGAGGTCGAGGGCTTAGAGGCTGACCAGTTAGAGGAACGAAAATTCGATTGGTTCCTGCTCTGGACCGGTTTCCTGGCCTTAGTTTGCGGCAAGGAAGTACTCTTTCCGCCAGTAGCTTCCTTAATTATGTCATCCAGCTGTTCTCCAAACAGCCGGGACCCAGCAAAAGGGAGACTCGCAAGGTACTTCTTAGAGGAAGCGTCTGCTTTCCACTCTCGAAGCCACAAGATCCTGC